>NW_009733279.1:0-42228 GCF_000703405.1 Apaloderma vittatum | reverse complement strand
CTGTGTATTTTTTTTTAAATAGGAATTTCTTCAGTCAGGTTGGATTAATGTGTAGACCAATCGCTCTGCATTTACTCTTTCTAAGTTTTCTGTAGCTCAGGAGAGGGAGGCAGGAAATAAGAGAGGAATAAAAAACCCCCAACCCTCTCTATTTTGTTAAATGATCTGTCAAAAATGAGTGGAGAGCTTAAAATTTCGGGTAAGTGATTACAGAATCTTTGTGGTTATTCTGTGCCCCACCCAAAGTGCCCCAGCCACCCTTCCCTCCTTCATCCTGGTTAATTAATTGTTGGAAGCAGGGAAACAAAACTTGTATTTCTTCAGTAAAAGATCACAAACTATTGTGAGGAAGAGCTAGTAATTATCATTGATGGGTGTACAGGCTGCATTTATTTCACTAGATCTATGTAATATCAGAAGCATGTTTAGCTCCGTTGAAAAAAATATTTTGAGCCCCTCAGTTGAGGAATGCTATGGAAAACTGCAAAAATTTCTTGTCACTAACCCAGTGTTCCTTGGCTTTCTGGTTCCCTTGTTTACAGATGATGGTGAGACTTGCCTGTCCCAAATCTCTTTCCCAGTATGGTACATAAGCAGTCAGATACAAAGGAAAAAAATCAAGACATTGACCATATTTTAAAGTATTTCTTTATGATTTTGGGGAAGGTCAGCCTTCCTTGGGCAAAGCCTTTAGCAGCATGTCATTCTCCTTCACACTCTGCTTCCCCAAATGGATAGGAACAGAAAGTGGGATTTGTTTCATTTGGCTCCATCTGTTTCTGTACAAGTTGGTCAAGGTAGCTCCCTTGTAGCCATTGTGGAGAAAAATGCACTTCTGAGGTGAGGGCCATCTCCTAGGGAAGACGTTTCTGTAAATCAGTCCATCTGATGACTTTATGTGTCTATTTCTCTTTGACTGTAAATAAATCTTACGCTGTGTGCCAGGGTGTAACCATCTGTGGTGTGGATCTTGAGTTGGATGAAATAAAGCCTATGCCCTTCGTCTCTTTTTCAAGTTGACTTTTTTTTTCCCTGGAGGATGGCTGCTCCATCCCCTCTGTGAGTTGTTTTGGAGATCTTCCATTCCTATGCATGAGGTCCAGGTGCACTCTTTATGTGTTACTACACATTCCTGTACGGAGAAAACCTTCCTTTTGGGGGGGGAAGCCCCCTGGAAGAATTCCTTCTCGCCAAAGCAGCTTAAAAAAGCATTTACTAGTCTCTTCTAAAATCCATCCCTTTGCTCTCAGGAAAGCCTTCCTCCATGCTGCCGACCACCGGGAGCGGGCAGGTCAGCGGCACGCAGCAGCCAGTGCCAGATAGACGTGGGAGGAGAAGCAACTTTCCAAAACAGGGCACGGCCACCACAGTGGTGGAGTTTCTAGGTCAGCAGGTGTGGAAGCCAATTTGGTCTGCAGGCATTTTTACAAGGTTAGAAAATAAACCTGAATAAAATGAATGCTGACCTTTATGTAACCTTTTGAGAATGGAGTTGAGGTTTTATTGAATATCCTGGCTCCAAATTGGATGGAATAGCTTTGCAGAAAAAAGATCTTTGCAAATCTGCTTTTGAGAAGAGTGGATTTTTCACTCTTGCTCGTGGGTTTTGTTTATCTTTGTTTCCTGAAACAATGGGATCTAATAAAGTATCTGAGGGAAACCCAATATTCAAGTAATGGAAGATTCGGCCAAGTTTTACTGCTGTTCATTTAAAATGCGTAGGAGTGCGTTACATTGTTGACTTCACAGCATCAAACATGCAGTTCCTTGTTTCATAAACATTTTACTTTCCAGCGCAGGAGCTCCCTTCATTGAGAACAAGTCAGATGGTGTGACATTGTGATTTCAGAGCAGCATTCCTAATGGATTCTTAATAAGCACAGGATTGGCATCCCAGGCTTCCGTAGTTGGGTTGCTTGCCTTTCGGTGCAGTTCTGTTTGATTTGCGTGTGTCTGCATGCCCTTGGCGAGCCCTCCCCTAAAATGTTCTGGATGGAGTATAAATTAATCAGAAAAAGTACTGTAACTGGGTGAGATGACAGTACTGCTCAGGTTTGGGGGATCAAATTTATAGTGAGGCACTGATTAATCTCTTTATTAATTGGGTCTTGGGGTGGTTTTTTTAGTCTTTTTTTGTGTGTTTGTGTAATTTTGAGAACAGGGGTTGAGCTTAATGTTTTTATACAGACCCCATAACTTATGTATGTTGCCTTCTCTTGTTACTCCGCTCTGCCATTTGCTGAACAGAAGTATTTGGAGAAGGGCCAGAGCTGCAAAATTCAGATAAGGATCCAAATTTGTTTTTTTCATTCAAGCCTTTCTAATATCTAATATTACAAAGCCTTATATATAAATAAGGAACTCCCTTATTTTTAAACTGTCAACATGAGGAGATGAAGGTAGTTTTCTAGCTTGCCTCTGGAGCAGTCCAGGTAGAATGCTGAGCTGTATGTTTGAAAAGTTACTGGCAGGTGATTCAGAACATAAATCAAATAGATGAAAATGCAATATTCTGTCACCCAGAAAGAGCCCAGCCCACAAATTGGTGTTTTCAAGCCGGTGAGAAGAATCCTGTAAGTACATCTTAAAATTCTGAAAGTGCTGTTTTGTTATGTTCCCTCAGATCTTTGGGAATTCTGAGGGTTTGTTTTGTTCTAAATGGAGTTAGCCAGTATCTCAATTTTAATGCTTTCTTGATTTAATGGAAAAAGGATTATCTGTCATCAAGCAGGATGCTTGTTATCGGCTGCTGTGCCATCAACAGGCTTTCAGTAAGCTGCCAAGTGTTTTCTGTTGTTGAATGTTTAATCATTAAGACAGTGGAAAAAACATTCAAAACTTCCCGAATATTTTCCCTGGTGCTTGTTTTTAATCACTTGTGGTTGCTGCGGTGACATGGTCCCAGTCGGGGGGTGGGGAGGCCGGGTGTTGCTGCAGGCAGGACCAGGGATGAGGATGGTCTCTGTGGGTGGGACCTGGCCCTGGTGGAGCGACCTCCCGTGGGTTGCACACCTGCCAGGCTCGCCCTTTGGACCTGCTCGGGATCGCATTCAGCGAGTGCCCTGGTCTTTGTTGCTCAGGCTGGGTGAGCTGTTACCTTTTTCTAACTCTAACCTATAAACACACGGCACAGCGCAGTGCTTGGCACTTGTGCAGGCAGGGGATGTGTCTGTGGACATGGGTTTCTCGAAACGTACTTGTATTCCTCCAGAGTGACGGACCTTGCTTAGCTTTTTCCTTGAGCTGGCTGAGGATGGTGTTGCTTACTGATTGTCAGGTAGTTCAAGTTTGAGAAGAAAATCTTGTTTCTGGGAACAACTCGTTTATTAAATGAGGCATATTCGTATCTCCCCTTGAGAGGAAATTTGTGGTTAAATGTCAAGATTTGTGATTTATGGCTGTCCTTTTTGATCGATGGTCTCCCAGGCATGGAGGCAGTCTGTATTTCTTAGTAAAAGATTCCTGAGTGCCGTTATAAGGTGGTTGGGACTCCTGCCAGTGAGAAAGTTGGATTGCACTGGACAGGAGGAATTACAGTTCATTCCTTCAGTTGCCTATATAGCAGTGACTTAAATTATTTTTAAAGCTACCAGCAATACAAACAGACTGTTGGAACTTTCCCTTAGTATGAGGTTGCCTGGAAGTGTCTGTCTTGAGCATCCCTTGGACAAACAAGAGTTAGCTTGTGAGCAGGGTGTTGGATAGTAGGATGGTCAATTTTTCTGCTTTATTTTCATCACCTTGTTTAGAAGTCACCTGAAAATACTTGGAGTAGTCCTTGTGACTGCATTGAGAATGCTCCTGTGTGCTTTCTCCTTTCCTCTTCGGAACCATTACTGTATTAAAATATGGACAATTACTTGATACTACAAGTGGTAACTGTTGCAAGGCCTATAAATTGAGAAGTTTTATTGTTTATTTAATATTTTATGTGGATGGAATCTTAAGTCCTTTTTTAGTGTCCTTTGAAAAACAGTGACAACTCCCTCCACCAGACCTACATGCTAGTTTGATTTCTAATTCAGTGGAGAGAAGTACTCGAGATGCTTGCATGCTTATTCAGCCGGCTGAAGAACTGGGCAAGGTGGTGCTGGATGCCATGGGAGTTCTGTGTCTGGAGGCAACCTGAAACTGGGACTCAAGGTTTCTTCTTCAGGGCTGGACATCCTCTGGCAAGACCAGCCTGTTGTCCTTGCTGGTGGTGTGCAGGCAGTCATTTCTCTGGAAGAACGCGCAAGCAGCAGATGCCAGTTGGTGTCCCTGCTGCTCCCTCATGAGAGGCTCCCTTGCAGGATGGGTGCCCTGCCGAAGGGACCTCTTCTGGGTACTTGCACAACATCCTCGGCCTGGCACTGTTGTCTCCCACACTGTGTTCACATTCAGATGCTTTGTGCTTCTCAAAATGTTTCTCAACAAAAGGTAATTGATCACTCCAAGATCCTTGTGCTTGTATGAACGTGGGGTGAGGTGCCTGTGAGGCTGCCCAGCCAGAGCTTGACCCTTGCATAAAAGCTGCAGCTCTTTCTGTTGTGATGGCACTGTCTGAAGCAAAGGCCAAAAATCGCTTGAAAATAATCTTGCAGAGTCAGAGGCTGTGTCTGACAAAGTGTGGTGTTTCTTTCATTATTTCATCAATTTCTTTCATCTTACATAAAAAGTATGCCTATTTTCTTTACTGTTTGTTTATTTATTTTGGCATTAAGCCTGTTAGCATTATAAATGATGAGCTGTGTTAGGGCCTACAGTTACTATTAGTGGTCATGTAAACAAAATAAATTATTTGATATTTAAAAGACAGTAAAATTAATCGCTGGCAGTAGTTGCAACTGCACACCTGGAACCACAGTTCACTGAAGACCTAAGCTAGATTTTGGCTCCAGGAGCCTGCTTTGCAGAATTACCTTCATTATGTTTGATTTCAGTTGTATAGTTCAGTGGTAAACTCATGAAAAGCTGAGAAATTAATTGGCAACTGAGACAAAAGTGTGTTTGTCTCTTCCATTCAGCACGTGAATGAAGTGGGATTGACATCTCCAGTTTTAAAAATATGGAAAGTGATATTTTGAGCAGTTGCATCTAACAACTAGAGATGGTTTACTGAGTAAAATAGAAAAAAAATTCCCAAGTAATCAACAAATGTGCTGACAATATAAGAAAAAGTACTTTTTTCTTTTTACAGCAATTTGGAAATGCTAGTTTGTGTATGCTTAATTACATCAGACAAAAGTTTGTATAAATGCAGTTTATAGTGAAATTTCAGTTTCAAATTAATCTTGTAACTTACTATTTTATCATGCAAAAAATGCTAAAAATGCTGACCCTGAAGAGTTGGTAACCTAAGTAGCTGAGTCCCTGATCCATGAAGATATTCAGACAACTATCTCTTATTGATTACTTTTGATTACTACACTATCACTAGTCAATTTTCCTGGTTAGCGATGGCTAAAAAAATTGTAATACTCATGATCTCTCAAACTGAGAATAGAAATGAAAAACATGATAATTTGTTTTGTTTAGTACCGATAAGTTTAAGCAGTCCCCATTTAACTTTCAGTGCACATGTCTCCATGGACTGCATCTTTTTTGTTGCTAGAAGCTTAGTTCTTTCGGAGCAATTAAGAATGTGAGATTCCTGTGCCATCATGGTTTGTATGTTTGAGTTGATGAAACTTGTAGCTTAATGGAAAAACAAAGTGTAGATTGTGTGTGCAGTGGTTCAGTGTGTGGAAGCACTCTCTCCTTGAACACTCAGGCACACATGCATGTATTCGGATGTTGTCGATCAGTAGCTCCAGATGTTCAGGATATTTGCAGTGCAGAACCTAATAATTGTTATCTGTCACTTCAGAAAAGTTCTTAGTTACTGCCAAACACTTTAAATACCGGTAGCTTTGTAGCAAGTTATGCCCAGCATAGGATGAGGGGATAGCTTGAGTACGCATGGCATTCTTCTGGAAGACATGGTCTGTCCTAAATTTGTCAGGCTCGGAAGGGTGAGCTGCAGTTTTGGCTTGATTAGTTTAGCTTCTCGGTAAAGGAGTGGCAAAGCAGGGTATAGTTCACTTTGAAAACTGAAATCAGTGTGTTAGTAATCAGGAAAACACATTTTCATTCCCTTAATGCAGACATCTGCTCTCCCACTGGCATGTTTATGCATGATGTGGTTCAGAGGAATGAGAGCCCAGGCCGATCAGTTCTGTAGTGCTCTTGGACAGTTTCTTCTTCTGGAAGGACCCATCAGACAGGTAATTGTGGGTAACATCAGTGTGAGACTTATACAGGCATAGTTCAGTAAATTGTTGGATGCTGAAAGGTACTAGCCACTTATGTGCTGTAGCCTACAGGTGATTTTCAACAATGCGGGTATCTCAGTGAATATTGCTTTCATAGCTTTCTGTCTACATCTGTCTTAAATATAATTCTCTGGTGCTGTGATTTCTGCAAAGTCAGAAGTTTAATGCACCTTTTCTCAAATCTGTTCTAGATTTAATCAAGGACAGCCTTTTTGGTTTCTGACTTCTACAAAGTAAGTGTGGTGTAACTTTGCAGTTTCCTAGGATGTTCGAAACAGACATATTTTGAATAATGAATGCATGTAGGTGTTCTGCAAATTGTCCTACTATGGTGCTGAACTTGGTGACCTGTGTGGCTGTGGTTTCAGTACTTTGTCCTAGGGTAGGTCACGTGCCCTCTGCTACGTGTTTAAGAAAAAAACATGACAGTATGATGAAAACCTTTAAGAATAAATATAGGTGCTTACGGACAATGCTGTGCCTGTGAATCAAGTATGTTACTTGAGAAGAAGATGGCTATGTTCTCTGCTTTTTGGATCTCATCTCTCCCAGTTGCCTGCAGAGGTAGGGCAGAGTGGCAGAGCCCGGCATGGCAGTCTGCCTGCAGCGAGCTGCCAGCATGCGTTGTCCTCTGTTCTGAGGAGGCAGGAGTACTGAACCCTGAAGTTGTGGGGTTTTAAGTACTGGTCAGATGCCTGCTGTTCATAATTTCCATTCATAAATGAGGTTTTAGAGGAAAGAAATAATCTGATAGGCTTGCCTGTTCGTTCATTCGGCTGTGTGAAGCCTAGCAGTGAAGTAGGCAGTGGGTGGAGTGAAGGTGACTGAGTGAATGATGCTCGGCTGCCCTACGCTTGTGGTTGGTGCAGCGCTGGTGGTGGAGTTGTGTGTTGTGGCTGCTGTGAAGCTGCACAGGCCTGGCAGGTGCCTCAGCCCCGGAGCTGGTAAATGTAATCTTGGGTTGGAGCAACTGCCCCTGAGTGCAAGATGCTTGTTTGACACTGTTAAGCTACTGCCTAAGAGTGAGTGCAGTTGTGTTCAAGCCTAGCTTTGTTTGTGCAAACTGAAATAGTTGAACGCAGCTATGAGCTTACACGGCTTTAACTTCATTAAATTTTGTGCTTTAATTTGAAGCAAGCACAGCTTACAGATTTAGACAAGATCTTGAGTCTGCAAGTATACTAAAGTTCACCTGGGTTGCAGACTAGAGGAACTTGGACTTTATAAATTAAGTCCTTTATAAATTAAATCCTTGGAGTAGCATGTGCTCATAATTTTTTTTTAAGATCTGAGTTTAGCAATTAAAACCCTTCTAAAACATGTAATTAGAATTACTTTTTTTACCCCTGGAAACAGAGGGTGGGAAACTGATGGGTCATGCTGCTGTAGTATTCAGTGAACTGACCTTTGAGGTAGGCAAAGGACTTCTGGGTTTTTATTTGCAGAGACCAGACAGTTTCTGTGCCTGGAGTGGGTCAAAGCCAGTAAGCAGAGGTGAGGGAGAAGTACCCCAGCGTGCGGGTGCAAGGCTGACGGATGGAGGCCTGAAAGAACCTCTGGCAGCTGAACAAGAAGGTGGAGTTGTTTGAGACGGTGGGTTGTATGACTGTCACCATGAGGCAGCAGTGCCACATTCATCCTGCATACGCTCAACTTCTTAATTTTCACCTCTACAAAAAAGTCAAGGACAGGAGTAGAGTTATGGGATGTGCCAGATCAGGGAGGGAAGTTGCCTTTCCTGTGGCAGTGAAGCCGTGCTCATCTAATGTGAAAGAAGTCACCCTTTTAGTAGGCAAATGCTTGGAGAGTGCTTGAAGATACTCGGAGCATTACTCAGCACAGGGAAACCTAAGAGGTTGCAAGGAGTGCATTCCGTGGGAGTTACCAAGGTCAGCACTTGGGTACAGGTTCCTCAAGTGGGGAAAAAAGGGTGCAGAGGAGCAGTGTGGTAGACAGACATGAGAATGAAGATAGTGAAGAGGAGGTGGAATGCAGGTGTTCTAGAGAAGTGAAGGTAGCAGGATATTGCAAGCAGCGTTGTGAAGAGTGGGGCTAGATAAAAGCTGGATTTGTTTGCAGAAAGACAGGCTGATGCCTGCAGGTCAGCAGTTCAGTGTGAAGGGAGGGATGAATGTCTGCAGCATGGAGGAAGGGAGAAGCACTTGTCAGGTCGGCGCGTTGGGTTAAGCTGAAGCTCCCCCGTGCAGCATCGGTGAAGGCCTAACCAGCCCCACTGCAGCCCTCAAAATGCTGCTCTACTTCCCGCGTGTGTCGGACCCCAGGCAGAGCTGGTGTGGTAACGTAGCGTGAAGGCTGGGGCTCCTTTCCAGGCTGACAACGGGACACCTGCAGCTGCTGAGCCTGCAGGCTTTGGAGCGGGGATGGCAACATGGGGTGTCTGAGTACCAGCCTGGCTTGGAAGGGCTCGAGTGGAGTGTGGGGCTCAGTGCTGGGCTGGGCAGTGCAGGAGGCTCGGCTCTGCTCTGCAGGATGGCCACTCAGGGTAAAGCCATGAAAGAGCTTGGATAGGACTAGGTGAAGGCGCTGATAAGCAGGCAATACCTCCCTGGGTACCAAACAAATAAGGTAATGAGGAGGTACAACCAGTATCAGACATGTCTGGTAACAGAAAGTAACTAGGACAGCTGTGCGTTGTGGAAAAGTCAAAGGAAATAAGAAGAAATAAAGACAAAAACACATCTTTCATCAGCAGGCTTAAATCTACCACCCGGGCACCTGCACCCGTGTTGCGGAATGCATAGGTGGGAAAGCATTGCTGTAGAGCTGAACACTGGAACCTTTTATACTGGATTCAGCTGGGCTTTGTGTGACTATGTACAATAAACATAGCCCTGTACAGTTTTTTACATTTATGGCTATGTATTAAACGTAAGCAGAGTGTAGAACCATTCCTATTTTCTCGTGAGTACAAAGTATTGTTTCGCTTTGCCATCAGCCATCTGTAGCCGTCGTTCCTCAAGGGGAAGGCAGCAGGGGAGCGGGTCTGTGCCCTGTGGCAGGCTGCGAGGCCCAGCGAGGCACTGCCCTCCTCCTCCTCATCTTGTTGCTTCTACAGGCATGGAAGTGAAACAATTTTGTGCATGTATTTTGATAGGTGTGCTTTTTCCCCCCCTGTTTTTTTTCTTTCTTTGATTGTTAATTTTTTAAGTGCCTTTGAGGAGTGTCACCCCTTTAGTTTCACGGGGCATTCTTTCTTAAAGCTATGTGGGAGAGAGGCTTGAGAAAAATCTCATCACGCTTTATAGCAACTCCAGGTCAGACCGCTTAGAAATACTAGCCTTAAGTAGTAGTGTTGTGATTAGGTTTCTGCTGACTGTGGCTGAAAATACCACAACGGATCTTTAGCTGTCTGTAGACTGAATTTAGAAGCAACCAAAGATTGATTCGTTTTTTTCATAATTCGTTTTAAAACCAGAAGTGTTCATTGTGAAATATGTGAGCCGTTGTGATGGATGATTTGCTGTTTAGCCACAAACCTGCCTATCTGGTGACAGCGTCTATTCTTTCTGCTTTTAGTGGGACATACTTTGGATTAAGTTCCTAGTTGAGCAGTCTTTTGTCATGTTGCTTTATTGAGCTGGCCCTGTGCTTTTTGTATTTAGCCTTTCTAGGCAGTTGACCCTTGCAGACTGGTCTTAGGACAACGCCCTGCAGTGCCTGTGTAGATCGTTAATAACAAATGTAGGGTGCGCCTCCTCTCAAATTGTATTATCTTCCCATGTAATGTACAGAGGGCATCACATCCTTGGAATGGAGTCCTCCATGAATGTAACAATATGCACTGATTTTAATTCAGAGCAGTGCTGAAAGAACCAGGGCAAGAGCTGTATAAAAGCATTTTCTTGGTCTTTTAGAAGAGTTCGTTAAAGTAACTTGTGGCAAAATACTGTATTTAGGTAAATGTAAAAAAGCCTCCAGGAACTTAAATGTCTGTCTTCTTGCTGGAATAGAGCACCTGGCATTGTGTGGTTGTTGCAAGTTCTTTCCAGTTATTTTAAGAGTGAGACTTTAGCGTTGAATACAGCTAGATTTCTTCAGAGCTGAAAGAGATGCTTATAGACCTCAATTTCAGATGTAGGTATTCTGATGTCTGGTGGCTAATTATTTCTTGGCAGTTCATCATGATGGGCTACATTTGAGACTTGGGTGTTTCATTAGCAGCCTTATCTTACTTCTTTGTCCAGCTATTATTTGTATAGTTGGCCTTTTTTAATACTCACAAAATCATCATGGTGTCAGAAGTGCTGAAGAGATTACATTTTTATTCTATATGAAATGTTTAATTGCATTTGTTTTAGTAACTAGCATTGGAGTCATGCGTTTGACCAATTTTAACCTGCACTAACTTACGATGTGGCAGCATGCTGAACTACTTGTTTCAGCACTGTGGTGCAGCATCTCTCCTCCTCGTGTCCGATGGAAAACCGGTCTGGCTAATTCTCTCCGGTGAGTGGAGGGAGGTGGATGAGGTTACAGGGAAGACAAAATGGTTGCAGCTCAGCCTTGTTGCACTGTTCTATTGCCTTGCTGTCCTTGTTCCCTTACTTCGCTGAGCAGAGTGGTTTGACGTGGACTGAGGATGAGTCTGCCTTCAAACTGAAAGAGCCAATACTTACAGGTTGGTGAAGACTTGCTTTGTTTACTTTTTGAGGCCTGAGAGTTGGACAGTGCTCTGCATTTCCAGTGGACACGACTCGGGCTATTTTTATGTGTTAGGGAAATAACAATACTTCATATGCTTCTAAGGTACAATTGTGATCCCTGTAGCTTTTATCTGGAGTCAAAATGTATCTGCCTTGGAATACTGGAAGATTCAGTTTGTCTTTTATTAAATGTTTTGCTGCTGTTTGCTTGTGTTTGTGCTGGGCTCAAGTGCCTTGTGCTTAAGGCGTGACATGGAATTATCCCCTGGGGATAGAGAAGTGCAGGCAGGGACAGAGCCCCTAGGTGGCATCAGAAGCCGCCTGATTTGGGGCTCCCTCATGCCCGAGGGCAGAGGTGGAGAGGGAGGGGAGTCCTCGGCTCCCGGGGGTGCCGGGGCTGGGTGTGCGTGTTCCTTTCTCAGTAACCTGTGCTGGCAGAAGCTCTTAGACCATTAGCTGAGCAGTATATACAGTCGTCATTTCACTGATTCAAACATATTTCAACCTTTTGCAGCTCCGCTTTCTAAATATTTAATTGAAATGCTTTTACAGCCATTTTACTTCTTTATCAACGTGAGCCAAGCCAGACAATGTAACATGGCATATGTTAAGATGTTAATTGAGTAGCAGCACACATAGGCGGCTGTTTCATAATTTTCTCTTTAGATGATCCTTGGCTCCAGTTTAACATTTCTTTGTGCTTCTGAATGGAAGGTTATATAAAGATATATTTAGAGCTGTTAGTTGAAGAAAGAGAAGCATTAATTCAGTAAGATTAAGGATTAAGGGCTGAATCCTGCAGGCACTGCTGGGACGCAGTACTTGTCGTGGTAAGGGTGTGATAATAGTACCTTTCTGATAGTAACACGGTAATGGGGTCGGTAATCCTTTTATTAAGTGGTTCCTCACAGCATATAGAGTAAATAGATTTATTTTTTTTAATTTTTTTTTTTAAATGTCACCTGATGTCATCAGAGTTGTGGAAGAGATATTGAATCTTTCTGAAAGGATGTGTGGTCAGTTTAATAATGACCTTCTCTATTTTAACATGGTTTTAAGAATATGACTTTGCCAAAACTGTCACTATTGGTATTTAGTAGCAGAGCCTAGCTTGCTGAATTTTTGCAAGAGGCAAAGAGGCAGCAGGACGCTGCATGGGGAAGAAGAGATGCTGGGTGCTGTCAGCACCCAGATCCCTCTTGTGCCTGAAAGACACAGGCCTGGCAAATGCTGCTCATGTGATATTGCTCCCCATAGAAGGAGCTTTTCAAGACTACCCGCAGACCCTGTTGTTAGTTGGACAAACAAGCTCCAGTGATCGAGTGGCGCAATGACTGATGTGGTGAGAAATGGAGGTATTTCAGACTTGGGTAATTTTTAAAAGGCTATGTGGCCAAAATAATTCTTCCTTGGCAGACAGCTCTAACTGCAGTCTTGGGTATCCTTCTCATACAGAAGGCTTGTTTTCAGATCTCTTAGGAGAAATATTGGGGTGGCAGTGTGTTGCCATACAGTGTCAGGGTCGCATGTGTGGGCTATGGGTGAGCACTTTTGGAGTTCCTGTGGCCCTGAACAGCTCCTGTTCCTGTTCAGCCAGAGCTGTGCTGAGCTGTTGCTAGTCTTGTGCTGAGCTCTCAAGAGGAAAAAAACCTACTTTTTTTTCAATTTAGTTTTGCTCTTTCTCTGGAGAAAGCTTATTTTAGAGCTTTATAAACCTCTCTCTCTTTGTTAAATGTCTGAGAGGGTAGGTGGTTTACTCTATGAGATAGTAACTGTTTACCAGAACTGATGATAAGTAACCATACCCTAGGGTTTTCCTTTCCAGTTGCAACTTTTCTTACTGCATCCTGTCCAGTAATAATGTATGTGAGGCATGAGTACTGAAAGCTGGGAGCCCTGCAGTGAGCAACCCTTCCTGTCGGGTCAGGAGTTGTAGCCTGTCTTTAGGGAGTTTGGCACAGCTATTGGCAGTGATGGAAAGTGGTTCCTTTTCATAAATTTCATTAGAGTTTTGCAGAAAAAATGTTTCCCCTAGGCTGTCTAAAATGTACAAAACACAGCTACAGTGAGTTTTAGGGAGGGTGTTTCACTTCATGCAAATATTTGCAGTCTTGGGCTGCAGGAGATACAGAGTATCTGAGGCAACCTCACTGATCTGAAACTACAGTGAAAAATTCCTGGGCTTCTGGGGTCTGAGCACTTGGTCAAACCATTATAATATTTTACACTGTAAGTTATGGTCCCACATTTCCCCTGAATTTTGCTGAAGTGAACTTGTTGCTGTTACTGGCATGTTCCTCCACTGGAGGATTGAGTCCAGTGCCAGTGCCTGAGTGATGAGAGCGATGTCCCCTGTGACTTGTGGGGCTGGGAGGTCGCTGCCTGAGCAGAGCCCCAGTGTCCTGGAGGGGCTGCTGTCCCACTCCTGCTGGGGACATGACTGGGAGCCCCTTCACCAACATGCTGCTCTGCACAAGCGTGTCCCAGGCCCGGGGTTGTGTGTTCGCACGGGGTGTTTACTGTGCATGTGCACATCCAGCCCCAGGATTTGTTATGCTGCTAGCTTTCGTCCGGAGTGAATGATCTGCAATTGGAAAGCTCACAGGGGTTAGTTTCAGTGGCTGTGCAGGCTTTGAGAAGGCTTAGAGTTGACTAGGCACTAGCTAATAAGTTCAAGGGCTTTATTTTACAGCTCCCAACCACCTTTCTCTTTCTCGTCTTGCAGGCATAAGGCTTCTCATATCCCTTGTGGTTATAGGGCTTGTTCTATTTGCAGCCTTAAGGAAATACTCAGTGTGCTCAGAGCAACTGAATTCTGCCATCTCTTGTAATATGATAGTCCCATATTGCTCAGTGTAGTTCAACTACCTGTTTCTGAAAGTAAAGTATTGCTTCGGTAGAGGAAGGTTGGCAGCATCTGGATTTATGCCACTTCAAAAAAAAAAAAATTACGTCTTCTTGCCTTCTCCCCTTGCTTTTTCCCCTCCATCTGTCCCTCAGTGCCAAGTAAACCCAGCTGTACACCTGGGGAGAGAACACACTCCTCATTCTGCACATGCCAAGTCAGGCCTGTTAAAGTGGGGTTGTTTTGAGTAGAAATACATAAATAGGTCAGGGAAAGCAGACATGCCTACTTTGGCATAAGATAGAAGAGCAGTTTGAGGAAATGCTTTAGTCTGTTTTTCCCCTCTTCCACATTCTCCCCAAGATACTTCAAGGAGTTTTTCAGTGTGGCTTCAGCATTTAGGAGCTGAAATTACTGCAACCTTCAAAAGTTACCATCAAGACTCTCTCGAAAGTCTTGGGTCTAAAAGTTAAATAAAAAGCTGAGGCTGCTAAGAAAGGCTGGAGCCTTTCCAGTAAGGCTTTCGGCTGCAGACCCGAAGCGATCGATGTGTGTTCCCTGGGAAGGTGTGGGTGTGGGGATGATCTCCATGAAATGCGATGGCTTTCGCAGGAAGCCACCCTGCTGTGCTTCGCTGAACCACAGGCCAAGAAAACCCCTTTTTGGTGCTACTTTACTGATCAGTAAAAGCTTAGCTCTTGGTTTTGAGTGGCTGATAGTAGTTCTTCAGAAAGTGAGCTGGCTGACCCAGACTGGTGGTTTTGAAGCAGAGTTGACATTTTTGAGCATTTCTGTGGAAGTATAACAGGACTATATCCCTTTTAAGTCACTCAGTGTGCTTTAACGTTCAAACACTGCACGGTGGTATCCACTTGGCAAAAGTTTCATCATTGGTTGTGATAGCGTCCTCCCCTCCCTGCCTCAAGTCTTGATACGTGTCGTTTTATGCTCCCAGGTACTGGTGCAAACTGGTAAATCCAAGGCTGTAAAAGCACCCACCTTATAAGAGACAGCTACCCGAAGAATCAGAAGAGGCACCTTCTTCTCCTGGACGTGAAGCTGCTTGAAGTAGCCTGAACTAAGTTTTAGGTGCATTTAGTGGACTAGTTTAACTTCAGGGACACTGTCAGCATGAAGAGCTACAAAAGAGAGAACAATGTCAGCTGCGCTCTTGGGTGGGAGGAAGACACAGCGAGCCCCCAGGAGCAGCTCTCCAGGAGGGGCAGTGCTGGCTGTTGACTTGCAACATGGTTTTCAAGAGTAGTTTTCCAACTGGCTCAGGTCCCTAATAGATTCAGACAGTTATTTCTATTAGTGAGAACATCTATTGCTCCTGCTGCTCTCCTGCAGCTTTTTCTAGATGTGTAGCAAAGCATGTGGGTAGCAGCCTCCCGACGTTAGAAGTGGCTCTGTGCAGCCTCGCTTTTGGATTGCTGGTTGCAATTTTCCAGTAATTGCAATAAGGGATGCATTTCACAGAGTCAGAAGCAGACTTACTTATTTGTAAATGAAATTTCAGCTTTCAAAACACATCTGTCCTGTTAGTGAAGGAAGATTTGTATCTTCTGACCCAATGGATATGCGTCCTGCAGTGTCACTAGGTGGAGCTTTTCTGTGTAGTGCTTAAGACCATGAAAAGGTCATTGTCCCAGTCAAAGGGCTGGTTCCTCAGGGTTGCTGTTGCTTGACTTTAACATGGATCAACTCCACTGGAAGGTAAATAAGAAGCATTTATGTCGTTAGGTGCAGGCTTTATAGCATTAGGCCATGTTAACCTGTGCTCTGACTGGGGTGAAAGAAACCTCAGTTTACCACTAATAAATGTTAATGATGTCCTCCCAGTGTACTAGGCAGTGTGGAGCAGGATGTGAAAAAAATGACTGTTAAAAATAGATATCATACTTATCCCTGCTGAAGCTGTGGGACCTTTGCCTTTTAAAATGTCACAATATGCTGATTGGAGGACATGAATCTGACTATCCTTTTTGCGCCATCAGTTGACAGAAAAGGAAACGTGGAGAAAACTTTTACTGCCCTTATTAGTGCTTTTGTGCTGCTTTTCAGCAACAGCTACAGCACTGCTGATGGGTGCTGCTGAAGCAGAGGCCACAACTGGAAGAGCCTCAACTGAATTTGAGAGTTCACATTTGCTAACTCTGACTGGTATTTGGAGACAAAAGGACAGCTCTAGGGATCTCCTGCCCAGCTGACTCCTGACAACATGCATTTTTCTCTTTGCAAGAAAATATTAATGCAAATGGGTGTGCTTATGCACGGTTTGGCAGCACCTAGCAGGACGAGAAGCCATGCTGGCTGAAGCATGTTCTCCTGAAAAGCCTAGTGCACCACGTCATCTGCCAGGCTGCAGAGCAGAGGCCGTATTTGGGCTGAGTTTGATCTGCCCGTACCCTGCATCTCCTTGTCCTTGATGCTTCTCTGCATTAAGCTATCATGTGAAGCCATAGCAAAGGTGTAGGTACAAAAATGGGCACGTGTGTGTCTGAGGAGTGCTGTGTGGGAGAGGCTGTGGATCTGCAGCAGCACAGGGGCAGGAGGTGCTGGGGTTATGGAGTCCAGGGAGAAGGAGGTGCTGCTGGAGCAGCCGTCTGTTTCAGCGTGGCTTTGGGTCGGAGGCAGTGGTAACTTCACAGCAGCCGGCTTCTGTGCTTGGTGTCCTTTGACTTCTCTAGTAAGACGGTGGTTTTTGAAGGTGAGGTGACATCTGGGTTCCCTTCTTCAGCTGCTACAGTAGATGCAAGCCTCTTCCGTGAGGCAAGGAAAAGTTCCCGTTTTACTGTCTGTAGCATTCTCACAGCTTTGCTTTACTCCTTCCTTGGTGTTCCTGAGTGTCCACCCATCTGATTATCTTCTCCTACAAAAAGTCAACTGAAGTAGATGTCTGCTGATGTGTCTACTTTAGTGGACTTCTCCTATGTTCTTACCTGTTGAAATTTTTTATTGTATTCCATCAGTAAAGCATAAACAGTTCTTGTATGGAAGGGGCATCAGTATTAGCAGGTTCTGACAAACAGATTTGAAGACTGTCTGGTTTGAAAATGAGTTCTGTAAGAAGCAGGACAATGAAGCTCCTTTGAGTGTCTGGTACTGGTTCAGTACCAGATGCTGGTTCAGTAGCTTTGCTTCCTATTACCACTGCACACTAGAGCTGTTTGGTTTGGGTTTTTCTTGCTTATGATTTTAGTAAATCTATTGGATTCGTTACTTGGTCTTTGTATGGTCTAACACCTGTACAAAAGTAAAATAACTGGAAATTAGATGTTTTGTTGTGTAAACAGGAAATTGAATTATGTTTTATTCTACTAGGAGAAGAATCACTCCCTGAACTCCAAAAAATGGTTGTTAGTGCTTCTTCAGTAGATGTCCAAAAGAAAAAGCACTTTTTTTTTTTGCGTATTAAAGCTCCTGCTCACATAAGGCATGTGAAATACAGCACCCTTAAGAAACACAAAAGCTGCTTATGGATGTGTTTATATGAAGTATAATAAGTTCCATACTGTTTGCACTCCTTGGCACATTTACTAAGGTCATTTATGGCATACTTTATTTCGGTCTCCACCCAATGTCTTCTTAATAAGCCAACTGGGAGGTAGTGAGGCTAGCGTGGAAAACTCCTAAGTTGCCAGTAGGATACCAACTGTCTGCTTTGTAGCAGCTCTTTGGAAAGCTAGAAATAAATGCCTTGAAGTGGTGGGATTTACTGAAGCATGGGGAGAGGGGGGTGTTAATTGTGTTTACAGATGAACAAGTGAAATGCATCTGAATTGTGGAAGAGCTTACAGTAGAAGTAGTGACATCCATCCTGGCTGCTTTGCAACTCGTGATAATAGCTCCCAGTTGCAATGATATTTCGTTTAAAAAAAAAAAAGTTTCTTTTGTGTAAGAGCAAAACAGCAAGAGTTCTAATAGACAGTTAAGCTAGGGTGACTTTCTACAAAAATATAGTCAGATGAGTATTCTTCCATAGACTAATGGGATATTTTGTAGCAGGAGGTTAAGTGTGTTTGCAGTACAGTGGTAGAAATTCTAATGTGTAATATTTTTGTCATTGCTGTTTATATTAATTCAAAATTTCTATTCTTTCTCTTCCCTCATGTCTAGCAAAACTGTACAATCTAAGGTGGACTGCATTTTGGTAAGTACAACTCCAGAATGCTTTTTAATATTTAATAACCTGCAAGACCGAAATAGATGGCTCTGGAGACTGACAGCTGTTCTGAAGCCTTTCCTTAGCAGTGCTTTAAGGTACTACCACTAAAATGTGATCAAAACTAGTTCCCATTGCCGAAAAAAATCCATGATGTGAATTTGGTGGGGTTTTTTTCCTGTGGAAGTTGTTGCCAGCAGCAAGTGGCTATGACTACCACTTGTAGAACTGTCAGAGTCCGTACAGTACGGAACGGTGACTTACTGCTTTTGTAAGCGTGATTTTATTAAATGCATGATTATGTGTTGCATAGATCAGAGTATGTGAGAAGCTGATCATGCCTTCAAGTTCCATTGCTCTTTAGGCCTTTAATGACAATGATTATTGCTTTTGTTGTTTCCTTGAAACAGTTAATTCATGGCCAGTATTTCATTTTAAGGAAGGAACTAGATTGAACTGCAAGTTTGTACAAAACCTCTCAGACTGATGTCCCTGTCTGTGAAACTCTTGCAGGTGTCATAATGATCAGATTTCTGGTTTGGTTTTTAAAATCTTACTAACCTCAAAAGTTGCGCACCATCTCCTGTACCTTCCCAGAAATGTGCAACGCTCTAGGTCCTGTTAGCTTTGCTCTACTACAGAGGACAGAGGGAATATAATTTTTTGAAGAAGGAAAGCCCCTGAAATGCACAAACATCATCTTCCTTTATGCATTAATATAACAGAATCTAGGCAGTAACAAGATGCAACTTCTGGGAAGCAGATAGCTCACACTAACTCAGAAAGAGGTTTTATTTGTTTGCTTTTAGTAGTGAGCAGGTTGCCAGTTTCTTTAAATCAGAGTCTGAGTTCGTAAATCTTAAGACTAGAAGGAACTGCTTATTCTGACTTTCTACCTTCGGCATTTCATCCAGAAGTACCAGTGGGTAAGATGAAAAGATGACACAGACAACCATCTGGATAATATCAAAACAGAATCTGTTCAGCTGTGTGGCTGAGCTAAATAAGAATACTCTGTGAAGTCAGATTATCAAAGGCTAATTCAGATGGGATTGAACTCTCTTTGTCTTAATTTACTGTGCTAAGAGGTTTAAAGTATGCTGTATCATTCTATTGCAAACAAACTTCGGACCCAGTTTTGCCTGTGCTTAAATTCTTGGATGCGTTCAACTAAAATAGCAGTGCAAAATGTCATTATTGTCCGCTTTGTTCCTCACTGACATTTGTGGACACAAAGATTGTAATTTTTTGTTTATTTTTTTTGTATGTGAGTCTTCAGTGGCAAAAAGGTAAATTGTAAAAGTGCACTTTTTGTGGTGGAGTAGGTGTTCCTAAGTAGCATCAGAGAGTTAGCAGATAAGTAGGAGGTTAACTGGTCATCTGCTTCTTGGAAATCTGTTTTAAGAAAATGGAATTACACTAGGTCAGTTCTTGCATTAAATTCCGCAGATTTGTGAACCTAGGGAACTGAGGTAGGGATTATCGGTTTGTGTGAGCCCATTGGTGTAAATCTTGTGCATTGGATGGACGAGCTGGATGCAAAGCAGTCTCCATAGCTTGACTTGGAACAGAGCAGCAGTGTCCTGATGGTCTCATTTTCTGAGGAGTCCTGTCAGCAGTGGAAAGGCCACTCTAGGTTAGCAAAGGTAGATCCAAAGCTGTTCAGGTAGTTTAAAAAAGAAAAATCCAAGATCGGAATAGTTTCAGGAAATAAAACTGGCAAAATGGTGTCTGCATGTTTACATGCTTTTGGAAAGCTGTGAGCTGCAAGATGGTCTCTACATGTATGTTAAACTGCAAGGCTGTGACTCTGTGGCTCTGAATAACTTGTTTGGAGCTTCCTTGCAGCCCTGCTCAGTTTTGTCCTGCAGAAGGTAGATGAACAGGTTGTCTTTCTGGGAAAGTATATAGGTTTGTCAGAGCGGTCCTGTGGCTGGGATACCAGCTTTCCGCAGAGTCCGACTCCGAGCTCATGGGCAGGTCAGAACATTTCCTTTAAGTGCCCATTCTTACGTGTGTGGTTCGGGGCCTTTGAATCAGTCTCATGAAGCATAATGGACAATGTCTGTCCCTTGTCTCCCTTTTGTTCTAAGGAGGAGATTTGGGACTAGCGTTCAGTTACTTTGGGAAGTGCTGATGAGCCTTAAAGCATTTAAACTTGATCAGTTTGCTAGCAGACTTAAAAGAAAAAACCCCAGTAGAGAAAGCTCATACTGTGCTTGTTGCCGTTTGCGTCTGGTAGCACAAGTCGCAGCTGTGGCACGCGGGGCTGTACACGAATGCTCTTTAGCACACAGACTGCCTAGTTCAGCACGGGATAGCAACAGAGAGAGAAATAATAAGAAGAAATGGAGAATAGTCTTTGTTGGTGGAGGTAGCTAGGAGCAGAGGACAATGGAAAAGAGCTGATATAAGGGCACTGGGACTGCAGTTACTCATACAAGAGACCATGGTTGTCTGCCTTTGCTTGTTACGCTGCACCACTTACATGTGACGTACTGTCAGTTTTTGGAAGATCATAAGAAAATCATTGTATACTGTGCAGTCCGAAAAAGATAATTAGCAAGAATTGTGGTGTAAACAGCCATTAAAAATTCATTATAACGTCTTTTTAACTGTAGTAAACATGTCTAGCAGTAGATCCTCTTATGACTTCACTTGTTATATTTGTTGCCACATACGAAGTGAACTCTTGAACCTGATTTTTAAAGTGGCGCACTCCTTGAGAAGGTTTTGGTTTCCTTCCATAGTCCTCTGAACAGAGGTCAGTGCTGGTGAGAGAGCACTGTATCTATGGCCATGAAAGCCAAAGCTGCTGATGGCCAGAGCGTGAGCAGCTGCGGTGTGCGAGATCTCTTGAAGCACGATGTTCCTTGGCCCTGCTGCAGAGAGGGTGGTCGCCTGTCACTTGTCTTTGGCCCTACAGGACACGGGCAGAAGCTCTGCGACTCTTTGGCAGCTGTGCTTGAACACTGCCAGTACAAAGCTGCCACGTGTTTTTAGGATTTGTTTGGAGTATTTAGCACCTGAAATATGTTTCCACTTCTGTTCACATAAAGCATATCAAATGTGTTTATTAGCAGCTTTTTAGAATAGTAGCTTCTGTTTCAAGTATTAGCTATTTTCTGTTTTGATCATATTTCCAACAAACCATCTGACCTTAAGCAAATTATTTAACCTTTGGTTCTTGTTTCTCGGTTCATAAAGTGGAGAGATGATTGCTTGACTGCTTTGCTATTCTTGGTTTGGTTGATAAATAATAGATGTTTGTTCTGCTGAAGTATGACAGGTTTTAGAATGGATCTGCCCCAAGGTGCGAGTTACATTGCCATTGGCATAGCCTTTTTTACTTCAATTAGAGTATAGTTATCTATAAATACTCAAAACATGGACAGGAGTATTAGGATCGGTCCATGCTCTCTAAAGTATCAGTCTTGCAAAAAGCTTGCAGCAGTGCCGCTGGCCTTCATCCCCTCTTCGCCAGAACTTGAGGACAGAAATAACCTGTAATTCTGCCTTCATTGTGGAAACAGGAAATAGTTCAGATTTGAATGCCATTTTTCACTGTGTTTCTCACTGTGTTTATATAAAGTTTGCCATGACAAAATAGTCTCTTCTTCAAAACAAGCCAGAAAAAGCACATTACTTGAAAATGTCCCATAGTATTTGCTTTTGACGGCTTTAGGATGAAGCTTTGCTGGTGATTGTGACCTGATGGTCGATGAGCAGTGAGAGAAAACGAGATAGAGAGAACCAGTCCCCCAAGGTCAGGAAGCCTTAAGTGATGTTGTGTGATTCTGGATGTTCAGATCTCTGGGTTCTCTGGTTCAAGCTGGAACATAAATAAACTTGGTGTTTCCTGTAACACAGGTTAAGTCCTTAACCACATTCTGTGTTGAACCAATCTTTTTGTTAGTTTGTGCTGTGAAAAGTTTCATTGTCTAGTTAGTGCCTCTCACAATGGAACCAGATGTCAAAACCAGCTATTTTCATTTAAAAAAGAAAAAATTCCACAACATTTTGCCCATCCTGTTTTATTATATAGCTGTTTATTTTCTCAATCAAAATGCCTGTTAGAATAATTAAAAAAAAAGTTGCATCTGTTCCTAAGAGATCCTTGTTCTGTGTCTTTCTTAGCAAAAGGACAGATCCATTTGGAGCAGATCTGCGTGGTCACTGATACCACAAATATAAATGGATCCCTGGTTTAATTTGTTCGCTGCACATTTTGTGCATTGCTTTAGGGAACTGTCTGTATTTGGTAACTGTCAAAACAAAAATATCAGAGATTTCTGTTCCTTCATATGTTACTGAAAATCTTTGCTTAGCTGTGACTTGAGATTTCTAATTCTTTGTCCTTAGTTTTTATGTCTCAGAATATAAGATCATTCAGATATTTTGAGTAGTTGATATATTTTTGGCTAAATGAGAGCCAAGTTGTGAAAATAAGTATGAACATTGCTTGCTCCCCATCTTCACTGAATCTTCCTTTATTTAATGTGATTCTGATCATAGGAGATAAATATAACGTGTGAAGACCAAGAGTAACAGAGGTGGTGCTTTGTGATGGCTTTACACCTCTCTCCAGCAAGCAGTTTAGCGCTCTCATGCATTTTCTTAATGCAGCTTCCAGAAATATGGTTTATAAATAGCCTTTGGAGAATTAGACACTCTTCATCTGATTTGATAGAACCAGTCAATCAAGGTCAGCAAACTTCAAGCTTGTTTTTCACTTAGATCCTTTTAAGTAGTGAAAAAGGATTCCCCAGACATTTTACATTCTGCATAGGTTCTTTAATGGGCTGCACAAAGGGGAGTTTGTCCAAGATGATGCCAGAATCGCAATCTTCGTTTTGATGCTGTGATTCTTTTCCACTCTATTGACCTATTTTTTTTCCACACTATTGACCTATTTGTGGGGGGATGGCGTGGAGAAAATTTCTAGTGAATTTTTTGTTCTTGTTTCTTTTTATTCGTTTCCACACACATCCAACTTACCACAAAAAAACCCTGAGGGTGAATGAATCTTTTTATCTTCTTGGTCAGTAGGCCAGCTGAAATGTGCCTTCACTTTCCCAAATTTTTTTCTTGTTGCATTAAGAAATTTGACATTTTGATACTTTGACCAGCTGAAGGTTATTACTGAATTCACAGACCTTTAGCACTGAGAACTGGTGGATGTCAGCTGAGGTTGAAGAAGAGATAGTACTTACCGAGGTTGTAAACAAAGTGTTGAGAGATTTAGAAACATTTAGAGAAAGTGACCTAAACAGAACATAATGTACAGCAAATTTTTAAACCGAACAAAACATGTTTCTTGAATCTACTTGCACGAACTGTCCCACTCCATCCCTTCCTTTCCATTTCTTCAGTTTTAAGGTGATTTTCTCTAAATAGATTCAGTCTCATCTAATAAGCTTAGGTTTATCTAATTACCACCCAGGTAGGATTACCTCGGTGAACTGGCTGTGACTCCTGGCTGTGTGTTAACTTCTCTCGTGCCTCTCTGGGGCTTCCCTGCAGCCATGGCTGCAAGCTGGAGGAGTTGTGCTGCCTGGGGCCAGGGACAGAGAGGAGTGGATTTTGAGGGAAAACAGTGAGATACCATCCCTGTCCAGCTGCTTCCGCTGCGGATATGAGAAAGCCATAATCCTCAGCTGCTTCAGCTCTAGGGGTGCAGTTCTCCAGACGAGAGAGTTACTGGATCACTTGCATCCTTTGGAAAAGGCTCTGCTAACATAATCCCGGTCAATTGGTTTTTCAACACGTACATCAGTGGGGGTTTTGGAGTTGGTTCTGGTTTTGGGTTTTGATATTTGTTTGTTTGTTTGTTTTCATTAGGGGGTTTGACATGTGGGGCCTGTGTAGTAAGCAGAGCAGGACCCTTCCACACAGCCCCTTCCTTCTGCCGGGGCACAGCAGGCAGCTGAAGAAGGCGCCGAGATTACTTTAGTGGTTTGGGTAGAAGGTTTAATGTTTCTTCTAAAACCTCACCCTTTATGTCGTACTCCAGCATGTGAGATTTCAGAATGGGAGGGTGTCTTCCACTTCAGTGTCAGAATCATTGGGGTTCTTTTTGTTTTGCCTGGGATGCGGCTTTTGCCGCGTGGATTAGTACTCACCATGTGAGTTGATCTCACCCAAACTGCATTCCTTGGTGTGCTGCTTTGGCAGTTGCTGTTTAAACAAAAAGCAGCTAAGTTCCTTGAAGAAGAGGAGGTCTAATAAAGAAGTGCAAATTTTCTTGCTGCTCAATTTCTATATTTTCGTAAATAAATGATAAATTTTCTTTAAATTCTTTCTCTGAAGAACATTGCATTGATCTTTTCCAGAATGCGTTTGTTAAAGGAGAACCTAGCAGTCCAAACGCTGTGGTATATGCATGAAAGGAGGAACAGAGAATTTGACAAAATGTATCCGTTAAGAAATACCTCTCTAGATATTTGGTGATCGGAGCACCACTGCTGTGTAAGCTGCTGTAGAGCTGTGCAGAAATCGGTGTCAGCAAATTGCAGGAGTTTGCCAAGAGAGAAAAACAATCCCAAACAAATGTGGTTTGCTGCAGCTTATAAAAGCAGCAAATCCTGTGTCTGTTACCTGGCTGCTGGTAGAAGTGTTTCTCTTGGCTCTGAGAACGTCTGTCGCGTTGCTGATGGCCCAGTTCTGCGGAGCTGTTCTGCGGTGGGCTCAGACGGCAGGGACCGGGCAGCCCCTGCGCGCTCCCGGCGCCTTCCCAGGCAGCGCATCCCACCCGGCCCAGAGTCCGGCACCGGCTGGGGGACCCGTGTGCTGGGTGCAAAGCCTGCAGCAGGAGGTGGGAGCTCACGTCTCTCGAGTACCACTGCCAGGTCTGTGCCGGCTGAAGCGGGGTGGGTCTGGACGTGACTGGGGCAGGTAGGGAGCCCCAGTTTGAAGTGAAGTTTAGGTTTTCAGTTTCCTTGCTTCCTGCTCTGCTCGTTGCTGAAGTAGACAGCCAGGTCTCACTAGCTATTAGCCCCACTCTCTTCTCTTCTTTTTGGAAAAGGTTACGTTGGCAGTAAGACACCAGTAAAAGAAAAAAGAATTAACTGTAATCCCTTAAAAAGGGATGACATGAGTCCTTGACTCTGTCCTGATGGTGCACCACCTCGCATCTTGCTTCTGCAGCATCGTCCTGAAGGAGAACCCATCTATTCCTTGCTGGCTTTCTTTTGTGCTGCTGCTGAGCAGGCCTGAGCATGTTACCAGAACTGATTTTCATAGTGTTTGTAAGTCTGTTGCTGATTTCAGTTGACTAAAATCTAGTTTGTGTGGGCAATCACTGATTGCAGACACCAGGTAAAACCTCTCCTTGTGTCTGATCCTCAGTGGGTAGCCTCTGGAGGAGGAGTCCAGACTGAGTTTCATGTTAACTGGAAGGGTTGTCTTTGAAAACCTGTTCAATAACTCTGATTTCCAAAAGAAATGGAAAAATGCGTATGTATATACATATATTTTTGCAAGGTCTTCATTAAAGTCTGTGATGCTTAACTGTTAATATATAGTGGATCACAGCATCAGGTCTGACATCCTATGTCATTACAGCATAGCTGCTTTTTTGATGCTACTTTCTCAGAGGTGCCTTGTGTGCTCTGAGAAGATAAAGTTTTCATGTTACTTGTCTGGTTAGAGAAACGATCCGTTATTGACATTTTTCCGGATTCCACTTTCGTTGAATGTGAGTTTTGTAATGGTGACAAATGCTTTCTAGTATGTGATGGTGTGTAAATAAAATAGAAGATCACATTTCTAGTCCCAGAGTGCTTAAAGTTCTATTCTTTCACAGAAGTAAATATTTTCTTGTTTAAAATTGTATTATTTAGGAATACACTGTTGGATGACAGTTTTTAGCTGTCAAGCTCAACTCTTATTGTTGATTTTTTTAACCAAAATACCTTTGTTTATCTAGCAAGAAGTTGAGAAGTTTACAGACCTAGAGAAACTCTACCTCTACCTTCAGCTGCCTTCGGGTCCCAACAATGGAGACAAAAGGTACGTGTGTGAGTGTGTAAATGTGAGCAGCTAGTACTGAAAACTTCCAGTGGCACTTACCTTCCCATTCACATCATGTGTTTAGTAGCAGGAGTCTTTATTAAACGTTAAGGACTCTTATTTTCCTGAAAATAGTGTAGTTTTTGTTGTTTTTTTTTTAATCTCTGGAATCTTTAGCGCATGAATAGCTTGTAAACATAAACCTCTTAAAACACAAGAGTCCTTAGAGAAAGTGTTTTGCTTTTTGTGTAGGAAGTGATGATACAGCAACATGAATATGATGGTGGGGGAAAAAAGGAACTAATGATATTTCTGGTAATATTTTTTTTCAACTAAAGTTCTAGAAGACCAACCTGTAGACTACAACATCACAAAACTAGCATATGTTCCCAGCGAGATGGTTATAGGCTGGCAGGTGCCTACAGGAGCACTCTGAGCATCTGCTGGGAAGAAGTGAGGTGTTTCCCAAGGGCAGGTGGCTGATGGGGCAGGGGTTTACAGATGGTCAGTAAGGAACAGTACAGGTAAGAGGGGTAGGAGGTGAGCTCTCACCCATTGCTATGTACTCGTGGCTGTGTATCTGTCAAGAACTGGAGTCTCTTTGTTAAATTGTGGATGAAAGAGGGAGGTAACTGCTGCCCACGCCTCACGGAAGAGCTGAGTGTGTGAGGTACGGGCCCGTGTTGTCTCTGGGGTCTCTCCACCTGTATAGGCAGACAGCCATTAAGTCTTGTAACTGAGGGGGACCATGGAGTGGAGTCTTCATTGGCACTGCTTTTTCTTTCACTAGCGATCAGATCTCCATGTCATCCAGCCGTGCCCAGCAGATGCACGCCTTCTCGTGGATACGGAACACCTTGGAAGAGCACCCCGAGACATCCCTTCCCAAGCAGGAGGTTTATGATGAATACAAGTGAGTGCTGCCGAGCTGTGACCATACCTATGGCTGTAGCTGTCACAGATAACTCTGTGCCACTGGCTCTGCAGTTGCTCCACTGATGCGCATGCACAAGGGCACGTAGCAGAACAAGGCCTTATATGCTAATGGACTTGAGAACGTACTAGCTGACAGGAGGCAAACTGTGTTCGTTACTTCTGCCACTGAAGATAAGACTGTGGTGTTCGAATTGTGCGTTACATGTGCTGAAGGAAGGATACAAGTATTTCTTAACAAATACCTACCTGTGTGAATATTTTTTCTTTTTTATGGACAGAGTGGTACAAGTAAAAAGCACCGGTTATTATCTTAGAGTATGTTTTGGTCTGCTTGTATATCCATTTGGATATGACTGCCTTAACAAGGATGAGGGGTTGAATTGTTCCTCCTGGAAATGCAGCTGTTTTGCACATAAGGTCTAGTCCACCACACCTTTCTTTCCAGAATAATGCATAAATATTGGACCTTCCTGCAGCAAACCTGATTTCCACAGAGGCACAGTATATCTGAATATGTATGAAACCAGTAACCAAGGCCACTGTGAGTCTGTGTTGTCAAGTCTCAAAGCTACCATGTAACGAGAAAGCGATTAGAAGCAAGGGAGAGGGAGCTGTCTGACAGAAGTTGGATTTGAATTCATTTACAGAACATTCCCCACGGGGGGTGGGGTGGGGGAATAATCATCCTCAGCCCAGTTGCCTGAAGATGAATAACAGATTTGTGATCTAATATGAATATTTCCATAATCTGAACGATTACAGTAATTTGCAGCAAGCTGAATCCCTTCACCTCTGAAGTGCCTACAGGATTCAGCCCTTAGTAATTGTTATTGCAGAATTGTCTTCTGCAGATGTCTCCTTTTAATTAACTCTCTCTGGTCAAGTTTTTTACTCTGACTGAGCTGAAAAATGATGGCAGTCGCTTGCCTGGGGTTGATAAACATGCACACACCTATTTCTGAAGTCTCACCATAGACTGGAGCGGTGACGCAGCCTGGAAATATAGCCAATGGCACCGACGTACTGGGGTGGCCAATCCCCGAGCAGCAGCCGCTCGCGCAGACACAGCAACAGCGGCAGCTGCTGTGCGGGAAAGAGATAGAAGCGTTATTCTTAAATATATTTCTTATTAAATAATTTATGGCCTGCTTCAGCAACAAATCTGCTTGGCTTCCATGCTGTGCCAAGCTGCAGATGCCCGGAAAAATCATCATCTACAGATTGTGGAGTGTGAAATTTGGATGGCTTTTGTGTGTAGCTGCATCAAGTATTTGTGTATTGTATTTTTTTTTGTAACAAAATAAGGGTGGTAAGCAAAATATCAGGAAAATATCAAATGTTTGGAATCTGTTCTCCTCTGAAAGCATCTGTTCTGTTTTTAAAACATTCGGTTTCTTTCAATATTTTCATGAGTTATTCTTGCACACCAACGGAAAAGTAGTCGTGGAGTGGGAGGTGGGGAACAGGCATATAAATAGATAAGAGAGTCAGTTTTGATAAACCATTTTTCTTCAGGGTGTTAAAACCACTCCAAACTCACTTCTGTCCTATTAACAAGTTACCATTTCTTTCCGTTGTGTGCAAAGATGGGTGTTGCCAGAGTTTACAGTGAGGAAGCTTATGCACTCTGCATGTATACGTCAAAGTTCCAAGGCTTCAGAAGAGTGCCATGTCATACCAGCATTGCAATTCCTGATGTAAATTTTGGTCAAAATAAGTCTTGCAAAACTAGTGGGCTTCTCTGTTGCTTTTCATATGTGTTGGTTTTTTTTCTATGAAGAGAGAAAGACAGAAGCTTGCACTCCACACAGGTCCACCATGGGCAAGTGTTGATCGTGTTTCCAGCTCCTCCACATTTCAGTAGCCTCTTTTTCAACATGGTGACTCTCCTTTTTGTTTCCTTGCCCTTTTTACTTGTGAATTCACATCTCTTAAGTGGATAGAAGTGAATCCCTTTTGAAAGGGAAGAAATAAATGAAAAAATGCATCATAATGTAATTTGGTAGCACTTGGGAAGCTTGCAGCTGAATTTTGGAAAGGTAGGCAGGAGTTAGTTCACCTCACCTCTCTTGTTGGTGCTGTAATGTGGCTTACACTGACTGAATACACTGGGCTGTAAGAAACTGTGTTTGTGTCGGGCACACATGGCTCTTCTGCCAGCTCCCTCTGGCAGTTATGGGGGAATACAGTTTGGAAAATATTACGGGGACTCATGGGGAGCTGTGGGGTTACCTGGCCTGCAGAGAATGGGTGCTGCTTCCCATCAAGTCCTTTCAGTGTTTTCTTGTAAGTCAATTTTATTTGAGTATCTTGTCACTGTTTGCAAGCACCCTTCTGGAGGCAGCTAGGTGTAGATTTAGCTGAGTTTAGAGAATTAGAATTTTGAGTTTTAAGTGCAGTCCTGCAGTACTTAGGCAGACAAATCCTTATTTGCCCACAAAATCACTTGTTGAGCCTTCAGTAAACACTTGGGTCCTCTTACTGTGTTTCTACTGCAGTGATGCAAAGAATGTGATTCCTATTTAAATTTGGTGCCATGAAGGTTCTTGATATGCTCTATATGGCTTAGGAGGTCTTTGAATCATCCTGCATCTCTTTCTTTTAGTCTATATACCATTAATCCTTGCTTTACTCACTGCTGAGCCACTTGATGCTGCCGGATGCATAGATTACGTGCACTAAGTGTTAAGAATGTTAACCAACAAGTTAGGAGAAGAATATTCAGAAGTTAGCACAGGAGAGGGTGGTAGGTATAGGAATACCATGTCTGTTCAACAAGTGAAAGACAAAAGACACATACTAATCTTGTTAGATAGCACTTAATAACCAATGTTTTTATATAAAACTCCCTGATAGGGACAGGAGGTGTTGTAAAGTCCAGTCTTCTGTCATAAGCAACTACCTATCTATTCCTTTTAAAACCTGATCAAACTCCCTCTAAAGCAGTTGTTGGCCACCTCTGCTACAGCTCTTCAGAGTCTGACCTGTAGTTTTGTTTCTGTAATGGTTTTCAGACGTACGGTTTCCATCCTGCCAGATTTTTAGGACTCATTAATGTGCCAGCATTGTTCATCATCTAAATGAGAGCCTACCTCTTCCTAAGATTCTTCGCTGTAACCCATTTTTAGAGACGAGTTGTTAGGCCAGACTGGATAAGCAAAGATGGTTTTTTTGTTTCGTACAGTAGATTCTTTATCATTTGCTGTTTCTAATGGTTTATCTGCCCAGGAAGCTATGTAAGCTGGGCTGCATAGCCTGTCTTCATTGGCTTTTTGGTTAATCTCTTTCTGTGGTTTAATTCAGGTGCACTCCCAGTGTTTTTTGTCTTGATTACGTTTAATTCAAAGATCATACCAAAAAAAAACCCAAAAAGGCCTTTTCTCCTTATGTAGGAGAGCTTTGCACAAAGAAACAAGCAACGGCGTGTCTGTTGTCATTCCTGTCTCTGCGCAGACCTTCCCTCCCCCCATCTGTTTCCCACCCACCCTTCAAATAAGCAAAACAGCTCCTGGGCTCAGCAATGTGCCAAGAGTGCAAGTAGCAGAGAGAAGAGCTTCAGGGAAGAGACTCCTGGTATGTGTTGTCAAGTCAATGAGAGACCACAGATGGACATGGAGGGTTCTCGGCTGAGCCAGGAGGAGGAGGGGCCATGTGAGATGATCTGTCTGAAAACTGAAATTACACGATAATAATAATAGCTCAGAAATCACAAGCTAGCAGGAGCTGCCAGTATAGATACGAAGAGACCATCTAACTGTATGTTTTGCTGCTAGCAAGTAATTGTCTTGAAACAGATGTGCCAGACTGAAGGAATGGATTTCCCCCCCCTTTATTTATTTATTTATTTTCTCCTAGGGAGGGGATCATTTTAACTTTAAAGATGATTGATTGGTAGGTCCCTAATCCTACTATTCTGGTGGCATATTTTTTTATTTTGTTCTACTGACATTGTTGAGTTTGAGTCAAAGATACTGCTGACTGCGGCAGAGAAATTCAAAGAGCCCTCCTTTTCTTGCTAGTTGAGACTTAAAGTCCTATAATCAGTGTCAGTAAGCAACAAAGACCCCACCTTTAAGGAATTTTCAGAGCAAAGTTAAAATCCATTGGAGGCTGGCAAGATGCAAGGGGGAAAAAAATCCCAACAAAATGTGCAGGGATCTATTGCACATAAAGCAATGTCTGATTCGTAAGCAGGTGCAGCGAGGCAGGAGAGTTATTCCTTTGTATTAACTTCAAAGTGGCATATCCAGAATCCAGATTCTGTGACGGACATGCACTGAGATGAAATATGTTGGTATATAAATTGGATAAAAACCTTCTGGATCTCCCATAAAGAAACTAGACTAGTGGCTGACTATACACCTGGTAGTAGGCAACATCTCCTGGTTTGGCCGGAGTAGCCTGGTAGCTGGGAAAAGTGGGTGTACTGAAGGGAAATGTCAGAACCAAATAGTGTAAATCTTGCTGATTGTCTTCAAAATCAGTACATTTGTGTTGGTGCTTTCCAAGGGGAGCGTGCCTACACAGAGCCAAGGTAAAAGCAGCGGATACTTGCTCTGTAATAACTAGTATTTTTACAGAGAAAATAGATGGCGGTGGGTGTGTCTCAAGAACTATATACTGCTCTCTGTAGAGCTACGGTTTTCAGAGAAGAATTTTCGACTGGCCTTCTTGGGGTGCAAATGCTTTTGCTAACTGTTACTGTTTTTACTAGGTGGTGCTGGGAGTAAAACATCTGTTTCAGGAGCGCTGTTTTTTCTTTCTTTTCCCTTTATGAGCTGAGACTTGTTTGCGTGTATGTACCTGATTACAGTAGCAGGCAACAGGGTGAGTGAAGTTACTGATGATGCCCGCACAGGCTCGTGTACAGGCACTTCTTTTCTGAGGCAGGTTGTTACTGTGTATTGCTGGTAGGACTTCTCATGGGAAAGGAGGTCATTGCTGTCTGGCACTGACTCTGTCACTGCGGGAAATCTGAATAAGAATGCTTTAACGTGTGGTTTGGGCCTTCGCACACTAACATCTGTGAAATACCACAAGGCTCTTGAACAAAGACATTTTTGCAGCCTTAAGCACTTGCTGTGTAGAAGCAAACCTTCCAGAGCAGTTCCCAGTTTTCTTCTCTGCTTTCACATGTTTATGATTTTCCAGAACATTCACATTTTGCAGCAAAATCGATGATTCTTGTTCTCCGCCTCTAAGATATTTTAAAAATATCTTAGATGTTGAAACATCTGAATAGATGTTGAAATAAAATTCCTTCTGCTGTTTTTGAGAACTGAAGATGGATAATAGGGCCTGTTTTACAGGAATAATAAACTTAGCAAAATAATTGCCTTCCGTTGCTTCATTCCCCTGAATCATCAGGTTTTATACTCAGTCATGCAAAGAGCCTTATTTTCAGAGGCAGTTGAAGTCTGTTAATTTAGGACTGTTAATGAATGTAAGGACATCTGTAATTAAGCAGATGTCATAGTTCAGTAGTGATACAGGGGTAAGAGGACTAGGTCCTCAGTGTAGGTGAAGCTGGTTCCCTGGGAAGGTACATTTGATTAAATTCTGTTCTGTAAGGCTCTATTAAGTTGAGGTTGCATAGGCAGAATCTTCCTCTGGACAGTGCCGAAGCTCTTACCTACTGCTTTTCAAATATTCCTGCAGGACCTCAGGCTTTACCACATTCAAGCTGTTCTTCTGGCTAGAACAATGTCTCTGCGTTTAGTCTGTCCTAAAATAAGTGAATTGAAACATACGCTTCAAACTAAGTTGTGGAGTAAATCTTAACGGTGCTCTAGATAATACCACTACTTGTTATGTCTCCAGATGACTTGTCTTTGAACTCAGTGGAGAACAAGGCAAAAACTATGATATTAATAGCTCTGTTTATACATTTTTAATGCATTCAGTTCGTTGTGGATAGCTTCATTAATGTTAAATGTGGTTCTAAATATGGATGGGTGTGAGTGTTTTCTTTGGAAAACCTTTGATGGAGTTGAGCATGCAGGCTGGCCTCTTGTGTTAACTTTGATTCCATTCACGCTTTCTTTCTCTTTGTTGCAGGAGCTATTGTGACAATCTTGGCTACCACCCATTAAGTGCTGCTGACTTTGGAAAGATCATGAAAAATGTCTTTCCAAATATGAAGGCCCGTCGTCTAGGCACAAGAGGCAAATCAAAATATCCTTTACTAGAACGCTTCTTAGTAGCTTTTTTCTGCACTTGCTTGGAGAACATCTGTCATTACGGCTTAACTACCAGCTAAATGTAGAAGTAATGTTAAATGAAAAATGCAGACACTTTCCCAGTGTTCTTGAAAAATTATTTATTGCAGTAGCGTTAGGTTGCAAGATAGAACCTTTGGAAACAAGCACTTAAATTTAGGTTCTGACGCTCAGTTGTCACAGCAGCGAGGAATCAAAGAAGCTTTATCACTGAGTGCAAAAGGAGATACTGGAATAAAGGAACTTGTCTTGCATATGTGCAGTAGATAATGTTTTATTGGTAATACAGCACAGAATTATGATAACATTTCTTGGTTTTGTATTATAGTTACGCACACCAGTGATATGAAAGTTAGCTGTAAAGCCAAAGATCCTTCTTAAGCTGAGCTACAGGTATTTTAAAAACCTGCCTCTCCTCAACCTTTAGTATTGCTTGAAAGAGAAGAGGAAGCTGGGAACTTATGACAAAAGCTGATTTCAGACTTGGAAGGCATGATCCCAGCCTGGTCCTGCTGTCAGACTGCTTCCTTTGCTGCGTGGTGCAGGCTGCCTCAGATAGGAAGCACAGTTCAGAGCAAGAGCTTTTAGGACAGGGAGCGATGTCTTTCTCTCCACTGCACAATTTTGTTTCCTGTGCCCAAAGCTGGAATCCATCTCCTTGCTCCCTGTGTCAGGGAAGTAGTCCATCCCAGAGGGTGTCCAAAGACACTACCTTGTTTAACTGTAACTCAACACAAACCTTTAAGAATTTAAAAAACTGATGTTGTCATACTGTCTCTAGATGTAATTGTTACAGGCAGAACTATACACAGATCTTGGAACAGATTAGTTTATCAGTTAGTAGGCAGCCACTGTGAAGAATTCAGGGCAAATCCTATGCAAAAGAGTCTGCTCGTGCCAGTGGTGGTTCTGCTGCTTCAGTCTAGGCGCAAGAACTTCTGCTAGGAGAGAAATGCAGTCATCAGCGCTAAAGGCTACAAGGACGTGCATTTTTCTCAGCTTTTTCTGAGACCGAGCTGTAGTTTTTCTAGTCTTTAGCATGCTCAGGTCTTCCATTAAAAAACAAAAACTGGCAGGAATTCTCAAAGTATTTTTTTCATCAGCGAGAATTTTGTCTTTTCCAAGTTGAGAATTACATTTTCCCTTGAGTATCCTTAGAGACCGACATGAAGTAATGTAATACCTGCTGCGTGCCCCAGGGCCCACTCCTGCTCCGGTCTGATGTGCTGGGTAGACTAAGCCACTGCACTAAGCAGAGGAGGGGGAGCATTAAAAGGCCGAAAGGCATCAAAGTGCTTGTAGACTCTAATTAAAAACTACGCAAAAGAACGAACAGTAGTGATAGGGGCGCACTGTAGTACTGACATTTGCCATGGTCTCACTTGAAGCATGCACTGAGAGAATTAAATGCTAGTGAGCAGCCCAGAGTTATTTGTCTTCCATAGAGGGGAAAAAAAAATCCTTCCATGGAGTAGTAAATGGAGAAGTTTTGCACTGGTTAAATTGTTTCATGAAATAGTGTTGGATTATCTGGCAATGGAGTCCCAAACTTAGCAGTGATGTTTTGGTTAGAGCTAGGGAAATTTTAAGAAAGAAATCATATGATGTAATTGTAGCTTTACCCAGGGGATCTCTTTCAGTTCTATTTCCTAAGTTTCTAATTCAGAATGATTAAAACATGACCTTTTCTTACACTTACCTTAACACCTAGCCTATTTACATTTTTTTTACTGTAATTATGCTCCATCCAGATTAATGCAAGCAAATGCAGACTCCGTGGTCTAGGAAGGAGAAATGCAGACATATGTACAGAATTTGAAATATTAGTGATCCTGAAAAGGATTTGTGTATCACAGAGAAGAGACACTTCATGTGAACTCCCAGAATAATGCTGTGGAGAGGAAAGAACGCTGTTTTGATTTTTAGACCTATAAACAAGTGAGTAAGAGTAGTGGAGGGAGGAGTATATTTTTTTGTACTGATTTGATGAGATCGGTATAAGAACAAATATGATTATTTGGGTCCATATTTTTACAGAATAATTACCTGTGGGTAGGGAGAGAGCCACACAAAAATTGTGTGAAATCCTAAGAAGAAAGGTCCTCATCACTTTATCTTGTCTTGGGGAACTTGAGTTTGTGGACGTCCCTTCAGAGAAGGAAATGTCAGGAAATTTAGCGAAAATAGGCAAAAAAGAACAACTCATAATAAAGTAAAACCTAAATTTGAGAACACCTTTTTTTTTTTTGTAGTGGTTAACTTTGGGAAGTGCGTTCCCTGTCTCATTTTAGGCTTGGTTTAGGAAGAAGGTTTAGTACAAATTTATGTTAATGATTTAAATATAGAGTAGATAATTGAAACTACTTGGCATGGTTTAGTGGTTCTTCTAAGTCAAGTGAAATTCGTCATGGCCAGCGTCACGTTCTCCTCTGCAAAGACAGAGAAGCCCAGTGATGTGCCCAGGAACACAGCCACTTCTAGGTGCTTCATTCTGCCTGTCTGGGAGACGACCGTAATGACAGTCATTCTCAGATCTGTTGTTGGGTTTGCTTATAAAGCTTATGAGGGGGTATCAGAGGAATTGCTGCCCTTGCCTCCTATCCTCCAGCTAACAACTAGAGACGCTTTAGACCTTAATTCTTGTTCACATATTGCTACAGTGGACTGAGGAAGAAGGCTTTTGTGCATATGCCAACACTGCCCAACCTTGACTTTCATAAAACTGGAGATGGGGTATGATATGTACTTGCATACTTGTATATACTTCTGCAAATTAGCGTTCTGTTGGTTTTCTGTCTAAAGTTTTCAAAACAAAGTGCTACATAGTTTTAAAGATTTTTCTTTATGATACTTATATTCTGAATCATTTTTTGACTTCTTTTGTAGAGCTAAGAATAATTGCAGTACGACTTAAAAAACTAATTTAGGAGGTGAAGCAGACTTTTTCAGTGTTGCCACCCATAAGCTATATCTTTTGAACTCTGATTCTGTTTTGGTTTTGTTGTGTTTTTTTTTTTTTTTAAAGTCAATGCTGAGGAAGAGGAAACCCAGTGACAGCAGCAGTTCCTGGGTAGCAGTGGCTGCTGAGTTGATGGCTTCAGATGCAGGAAATAACCAGTAGATTAACGTTAAGACATTTCATTTTTAGGTGATACTGGCGTGTTGATCTCATTCTCCCGACTCCATGAAAAACTGTGATCATTTTTACTCTGTTTTTTGTGTGTATCTTATCATAATTTGCTCTCTCTGTTTTTGTTTTTATGCCTTAATGACCCTTAATAATTAAAGTAACCTTTCCTCCTTTGTTTGTTTGTTCTAGTTGGATGGGGCAGAGCCGTCTGGGCAGCTGCAAAGTGCGGATGAGGAAGTCGTCTCTGCGGCCTGCCGGCTTGTTTGTGAATGGGCCCAGAAAGTGCTGAGCCAGCCTTTTGATACAGTCTTGGAATTGGCTCGTTTCCTTGTCAAAAGTCACTATATCGGTACCAAGTCAGTGGCAGCTTTAACAGTAATGGCAGGGGCACCAGCAGGTAGATAACTTCATGTGGAAGCAATGAAATTGGGGATCGTTATTTTTAAAGAGCAGTAACATTTTGGTTTGAGGAAGCACTTCAGGGAAATCTTTAAACACTGCCTCTGAGCACTGAGCCTGCATTTATATGCTTTTAGTCTGCATTGATGCAAATTACTCTTCTTTCTGGTAATCTGCATGGGTAAAGAGACCTGAAAATAAGCAGTGGTCTCAGGTTTAGCTTGTCATTCTCCCATTCCTCCGATGAAGACCTGGTCTCTTAAAGCACTTCAGGGCATGTGAGTAATTGTGCAGAATTTATGTGCTTTGCTAGATCAGGAGTTTGGTGCCAGTACAGTGCTGGTTTGTAGACAAACTGCTGGTGTAGCTGTGTTTCTGTCTGATAACTTGTCCTAATTTGGAAACAACTGTCCGTCTTAATTTTCTCTCCAGAGCAGATTTTCTTACAGGCATTTCTGATATGTCAGATGCAGATTTTCCTAAGATGTTTGATCAGTGTCAGGTAGTACAAACACGTCAGCTGCTGCTGTTATTGATCACATTAGAAATAAGGGCTTGAGGGGCATTGAGAGGGGCACGAGAGCCTTCTCCAGGGACAGTTATGTGACTGAGATTGCAGCACCTGATTTCTACTTTTCAATAAGGATTGGGGTAAAGAGGAGAGTTGTTTTGTATTTTGCCTCATCAGATGAATTCCTGTTCTCTTCAGTCTCTGGGAAGGCATACATCCGATATGATGGTTTGTACATCTACTTCTGTGGGTTTTGTTTCCCTCTTCATGCTCAAAGTCAGTCAATAATCACTTTTCTTCTTGCGGCTTTGTGGATGAAGTAAATTACAAAAATTAAGGACGAGAAGGGAACTGCAGGTGCACAACATGCCTCCCAGACGTCCCTCTGGGAGGTTCTGCTTGGGCCCATCAAGCAAAACGTGTTTGGATCAAGGCAGATCTCTTTGCTTGAGACAGGCGATTTCAGATGGAAGCTGGTGGTCAGCATTGGGGTGATCTCCTGGATCACGTTCTTTCTCCTTCCAGCTCTCTTTCCTGTATTGCAGCTTGGGACTGACAGATGGCAGTGGCAGCTTTTGTTGTCTGTATGCTGCTTTTTTACTTGTTGCTTTGCTTCATTGTTTCTGCTTGCCATGCTGCTGGGAGGAATGCTACGTATATGTACAGCTCATGAACTCTCACGTAGCTTCTCCTCCTTCCTTCAGGAGAGGGTGGTTTCCTTCAAGGAAAAGGGCAGTTATTTCCAGTGCATGCCTCTGTGGCCTGGGTAGTAATTTCAGGAGACGTTCTTCCTGGAATAGCAAATAAAATATTCCCATTCCTCTTTATTGCAAGGAACTACAGCATCTCTGCATTAACTGAGCAAAAGCAAGTGTTTATCCTCAGAGAAGGTTTTTGCTCGTGAGTGTTACTTGCCTTCACTACTCGGCCCACAAAGATGAATTGTTTTCCAGTAATTGTAATATATTTGGGCATTTCACTGCTCTGTAAATAAGTGATTGTGGAAGTGGAGACATTTTGTGGTGTTCAGGCTCCCATGGTGCATGCAGACTGCTGCTCAGAGGACGGGCTCCCAGATCACAGTTCCTGAGCATGTACTGGTTGTCTAAAAGCAAATACTTGCCCTGAAATGGCGTTGATTAATTTATAATTAAGAGTTATCTTTAAAACTGAAACCCGTGAAGTGTAAATGAAACTGTGTTAAAGCATTTCTGGAGGGGCAATTCAGCAAGGTTAGCTGGTCACTGAGAGAGCATGCTCATCTGCTTGCTTGACTGGTAGTAAACAAAAGATCGTAAAAGTGGTGTGATGTGGAAAGGGAAATTGGTACGAGCTGCACAGATGAGACTGCCTACCTGTTGTTCTCCCTGGAAGCACCACTTGCTTGCTTGTGATCAGCGAAGGCATTGCTCCCAGAAAAAAAGGGTCTTTCATTCTAATTTCGATAGTTTTTTCACCTTTTTCTCCGTCTTTTTTTTTTTCTTTTTCCCTTACGTCTCACAGAGATGGTCACACAGAGGGTGTGGTCCATTCTGATATTAGATGCGTTGTGTTTAATGCCTTGGCCGTTAGATGATGACTGTTTAGAGCTGCTGCTCTGTAACACAGCTTTCTGGAAAGATTTTTCGTTTTTAAAGTGGACTTAGACATTGGAAACAAAAACATAGTAGATGAATTTTAAAGGTTCCTCTAAAACATGTCCGCTGCCCTCTACTGTCAGTTAAATGAAATGCATTTTTTGGTTGCGCTAATGCAAAAGTTGCAATCTGAGATCACTAGAAATAAGATGCCAGCACATAGTATTTTAGCAGCTGATGCCTACCTTGTCTAGCAGATAGAGATTTTGCCACAAATGTAAAAAAAAAAATGAAACGCTGAATAGATTTGAGCATGAAGTGGATGGGAGCACCTCATGGAGGAGATGTTCCCAAAATAGTTGCGGAGATGCCTGCCATGTGTTCTGTGTGGTTAGACACAGAAGTGACACTACAGCAGACAAGTTCCAATTCATTCTTGTTCTTTTTTCAGGAATAAAAGGGATCCCCCAGCCTTCAGCTTTTATACCTACTGCTGAAAGTAATTCCTTTCAACCACAAGTGAAAACTCTGTCATCTCCTGTTGATGCCAAGCAGCAGCTGCAGCGTAAGATCCAGAAGAAGCAGCAAGAACAGAAACTGCAGTCTCCTTTGCCAGGAGAGTCTCCAGCAAAGAAGACAGAAGGGACTGCAACCAACGGCGTGACCAACATATCTAATGGAAGTCCTGCAATTCTGTCTCCTCCACCTATTGGCATTGTAGTGGCAGCTGTCCCCAGCCCGATACCGGTAATGTTCTCCAGCAGTTCTCTACAGTGACCACCTTATGAAAAGGTTATAAATTGCCAGGAACTAAGCAGTGGTGCCAGTGGGATAGGAAAACGGATTCAGTTCAAAGGCTTGAGGCCCTTGATACTTTTGTGTCCCAATGACCACGTTATACCACGTGAGTTATGGGATCAATACAGAGGCAACAGAATTCTGATCACATAGCATAGGCTGAGTTTGTCTCTGAAGTCATTGACAGTGGGATTTCAGCTAGCAATAGTTAAGGTTATACGTGGGAATAATTGCCCTTGAGATGAAGTGTAACCAGACAAGAGAGCTGATACCAGTCATGTGGGTTGCTAAGTCCTCAGTGTGGAATCTAAACTGCCTGTCGGTGGCCTGGCACATTTAGTGACAGCAACAATTTTATTTTTGCACAGATGTCTGTAGTATGGAATGCATTTGTCTTTCAAACATACAAAACTGGGCTGGGGAGGAAGGTTATTTGTGTTTAAAATGTTAGCCGTGTTGTGGATTTCAATAGGTAAGCCAGTTTTTCTGCCTGATAGTGGGTTTGTATTTAACTAGCTTTTGAAACTTTAACAGTGAGCAGTGTTTTGAACACTTCTCCTCCTCTTTAACCTTTTTCTGTCTGTCTTTTTGTTCCGTGTGGGGACGGGTTGTATGAGAATGACCCTTTCATTAGCAGAAAAGCAGACTAGTGTGTAGACCAGTGCCTCATGCCTTAAAAATTGAGGCCGTGTATCTGTCTGCCAGTTGTTAGGCAGACAAATAGAAATTGTGTTGTATAGAATCGAAGAGCTTGTTTTCTTTCAAGCTGCTATTCACTAGCTCTGATGTATTGAACTGTGTTGTCCTTCAGCTTTGAAATGCTTGGGGATGGGGGAGTCTCTCAGCTTCAGGGACTTCCTTTCTTCATCGCCACACCTTTTCTTTTTCTCTCTCTGCAGGTGCCAAGGACCAGGCAGTTGGTGACATCCCCAAGTCCTATGGGATCGTCTGATAGCAAGGTCTTGCCGCTCAACGTTCAGGTGGTCACTCAGCACATGCAGTCAGTCAAGCAGTCACCAAAGACTCCCCAGAATGTTCCCGCCAGCCCAGTTGGTGACCGCTCTGCCCGGCATCGCTACCCGCAGATCTTACCGAAGCCAGCAAATACCAGTGCTCTCACCATCCGCTCTCCCACGACGGTGCTCTTTACAAGTAGCCCAATCAAGACTGTTGTGCCAGCTCCACATGTGAATTCCTTAAATGTGGTAAAAATGACAGCAATATCTCTCGCCCCAAGCAGCAGTAGTGTGCCCGTCAAACAGACGCCTTCAGTTAGCAGTAGCGCAGGAGCAGTGGAAGAAGGGAGGACTGGTCCACAGATCAAAAATGGATCTGTTGTTTCACTTCAGTCTCCGGGATCCAAGCCTAGCACTGTTGTAGCTGCACCTGCAGTCAAGATCAAAATGGAACCAGAAGCATTGCTAGATGAGAACTCAGTACAGGGCCAGGAGAACTCTGATGTGTCTAAATCCATAAAGGCAACCCCTGACCTGCCTCCTGCTCAGCTAATGAATTTTGAGGTTGCAGCCTTGAAGGTTTCAGCGGACGATGTCGTGGAGGCAAAACCAGTTAAGGGCTGTGATCAGGGAGCTGAAGAAACAGGGACCAAATATAAAACACAACCTAATGAGATCACACCAGTTTCTTCAGCAGGCAATAATCAAAGTACTCTAAAGCTCTCACTTGCCAGTCAAAACTTGTCCAGCACCAGCATTGGTTCACCTCCTACTGGTGAGTCTGCGATTAAAGACAAAGCATGCACTAAGAGCCCCAGAAAGCGACAACCTTCTGCAGTTCAGGATTCCCAGGTACCGCCTGTAAAGAAACCACTGGTGGAGCAGCTTTCAGCTGGTAATGCTATGGAAGGTCAAAAAGCAAACAGTGTTAAGAAGTCTCCAAAGGTTGGATCCTTAGCTAACAGCGACAATACAGCAACGCTTGCTCAAGTTCCCAGCGAGGTACCTGTGAAGGTACCTGTACCTTCTGCAGCTGCAGTAAACTTAGCGGATCTTTCTTTGAGCACCAATTTAAATCCCAGCGATGCTGCTTTAGGACAGCAGCTCGTGTCGGTGTCCTCTCCAGATATAAAGGTAAAATTGGAAGGAAACATGTTCATCATAGAAAATGATTCAAAATCTGATGGCAGCTTTAACTCAAATGCGTGGCACCACATCACCAAAACCTCCGACTTCGCATCTGTGAATTGTGAACAGCAGCAAGACATCAGTGTTATGACTATTGCAGGGCACCCTGGCTCCAGTGACTTGCAGGAGTCGGCGTGGGAGGCGGTGCACTGCGAAGGCCTCCAGCCGGACGTGTACAGCCAGCAGCTGCAGAGCCAGATCCAGGACTCCTCCTTGGGCCAAATACAAGCACAGTCTTCAAATCAGTTACCTCTGCAGTCTGAGCTGAAAGAGTTTGAACACACTGTCCCTCAGTCAAATGAAAACTTCTTTTCGTTTGATGACGACCTTACCCAGGACAGCATTGTGGAGGAGCTGGTGCTCATGGAGGAGCAAATGTCCATGAATAATTCCCATCCTTACGGTGGTTGTCTAGGAATGGCGCTTCAGAGTCAGGCCACAGCTCAAGGAGCTCCCGTGTCATCTCATCCAAGCAGCGCGCACTTTTACCATGCGATCCATAACAACAGCACTCCGATTCACACTCCCACTCCCACCC
>NW_009733278.1:0-10366 GCF_000703405.1 Apaloderma vittatum | reverse complement strand
CCCTGACATTCTGTGATTTTGTGTGATTCTGATTCATTTAGTAAGCCAGACATTAATAATGTCTTAGACATTTCATTTCCTCCTCCCACCTTGCTATTTTTAGAGGACAGGTCATGGTAGACATTTAAGTCTATTTAGACAATTTGATACTGCAACTTTGACAAGAGAACTAAGTGTTGGATTTAACCAATTAAGTATGGAGAGTTTCACTCACGTTACTAAGGCAGACATACACCATACTTTGTGACTCAATTTAATCACAAAATCTTACAGGGCTTATGACAGGAAAAGCCTGTTCAAAGCTAAGGTCTACCATGTAATTAGGTAATAAAATTAATAACTTAATCAAAACCCTTAGAAAATAGAAGCAAAGGAAATGCTCATTCCAGTGCCATGGCATGCCCCAAATAAAGGAACAAGCCAACAAACAATCCCAGATTGTCCCGTTTTGAGCTGGCAAACACATAACAGCCAGCCTGCCATAAGCCCAGTGCAACTCCAGAAAAGCTCAGAAGAACTTGCCATGAATAGTTTTAATGCATTTTTCTTCCATACACTCTTGTAATTTTATTCTCAAGAATGAAATGCTTTTTACAACCCTAAATCCTATGTCTTCATAGGGCAGACTCCAGAGGAAAGGAGGACCATTGACATGGAGAGAACAAGCAAGAACGAGTGGGTGAGCACGACAGGAGGAGAGTAAGCAAGACACCAAAACTCAGAGATGAGCGCAAATTGGGTGAACAAATGTCTGAGACTCAGAGTGCTCCCATGTGCAGCGTAAGACAGAGGTTCATCAGGGTAGTGTCTCTATCAGCATGTAAAGACTGCTCCGGTGCCTGACTCATATGTCCCGTCACAGTGTCTGGAGCCAAAGACTGATGAAAACTTCCTGCCATCAAGCTACATCGTTTGTTCAATTAGAAAGTGCAAAGCCAGCTGGTCTTACAAACATGGGGAAAAAGTCCTCTGGCTCTAGTACTGTACAAGAAAAGCAACACTCTTAAATGCCTAAGATACTAAAAACATTACTACTATTTTCTCTCTCACTACTAAAGAACGAGTGGAAAAAGCACTCTACCCAACAGTACTACAAGACCAAAATGCAAGAAGAATTTTGGGCAACCATCAAGTGAAGACACAGCAGTTCGTACCCTTCGAGGTGATAAAGTGCGGCACTTCTGGGGTTTTTTTTGGACGCATGTAAGTAAAAGTATCACAAAAACCTAATCACTATTTTTAAACGGTCTCTTTCAGAAGAAGTTTCCACCTATGTCAAAAATTCATCTGGTGCAAATCCTGTATGACACAGTTTAGACTATGACAGCTGGTAATAAAAATCTCCAAGATCTTCTAGCCAGCTTTTAAAATTGCAAGTGAGTTTATCCTTACTGATAGGCAGTCTTTTCCTTAGTCTTCTAAAGTAGATGCCAGGATTCCGGTCCAATCTTATCTGCTATATTTAAAAAAAAGAAGTGCTGGACAAGAACTTTTAAAATTACCTGTGTTTGGTTTAGTTCTAACTTAGTCAAGTACCACATTTGTATTTTTGCCACCTCTTTCTCCCCTACACACCACCACATTTGGATACAGCACAAAGTATGATTCATACTATTCTTTAGAAATGTATTTTAATAGACAAGCTTTACATCTGAAAGAGCCTTTGAGTTTTGAAAATACCAGGCTTTCTGTGAAAAGCACATCAGATCACTTTATTGCATGCATTTTTTCTGCAGTAACTTTTCCCATTCACACTTAACTCATTGCTAAGACTGGTTTTTCTTAGCTGATATCATAATTTAGTACATTTCTTTGGAGGAAAACAAATGAATCCACCTCATACTACCAGAACACAATCTAGGCAGTTGCCTTCACAGAATTTTCTTCTAATCATTTTTGGGGTAACGGAAGGTACGGAGACTAAGCAGAACTCTCCGCAGTGAAGGCAATGACTTGTGACTTCCTGCCATCCATCTCTATATCCTTAAGTATCCACAAAAGCACTATGTGAAAACACAGGGAACAAGCATCCACAGAATAATACAGAAATCAGCTAAATTGGCTTTCAGGTATCTACCTAGAGATATGCAAGCAACCAATTAAAATGCAAAGGTGACTTCTACCAGCACTAACAGAAATTAAATGCAATTGGGGTGGGGGTGAAATAAATCTTAGGAATATTTTTGAATTTGTTACTTCAGCATATGCAAGTCTGACACTAAATACCGTAAAAATTATGTTAACACTATAGGAATTAACTCCTGGCTTGGAATCAAATTATCATCTCACCCTTCCTAACTTTTTTGTGAAAATTCCTTTAAATATAGACTTTTATGATGAGTAGTAAATGGTACACAAACTCTCCCCAAAAAAAGAAGACAGAAACACCTGCACCCACTTCTTTTAAACAGAGGAACATTACTGAAAATATTTCTAAATATTAAAAGCACTATTACTGAAAATAATATACACCAGCCTTCTCAAAGGCTGTCTCAGCATTTGAATTTGGGCTTCTAGTCTTAGAGTAGATATTTTAGGTTTAAACTGCAGCAAGTAAGGATTTCCAATTGAAAAGACAGTAAGAGTCAAGGTAAGTACTACTGGCTAAAAGGATGGGTTATACTGAATTAGACTTTTTTCTTCTTCTTTTCTCTTTTTTTAAAGTTTTATTATCATGATATCATGTTATATCATAGAAATTTTCCCTCACGGCTTGAAGGCTTGTATCTTATTCAGACAGAAAAACCTCCATTTTGCAAACCCATTTACATGATGTCTATGAGAAGACTTAAAAACCCCCACCTGAGAACAAACAAACAACTGATTTATCAGCTTTTTTTTGTTTACAAAATGCTGTGAGTGAACTACTTTTCCTAACACATACTTTTTGATACTTAAACAAACCTTGCCATATGCTATGATCGCTGACAAAATGACTGACTTCCTTTCTTGATCTCAGGTTTCACTATGATGGTAAATGTCTTAAATCTAAACATTAAGAGCTACTTCGGTCCCACTGCAAGACTGTATAGGTTTGTATGGTCATTAAAATCTGTTATAAAGTAGTATCAGACTATTCAGGACTAGGAATAAAGGACTTTTTTTGATAGTTACAGGTTCATAACTTAAATAGATGAAAATGTTTCAAAGATAAAACAGAAGAACTGTTTAATTTATGGAGAGCCTAAATGAGTCCTGTATAAACCTTTAGCCATACTTGATTTCAAACTTTATCATGATCTTAATGCGACAAGAACTAGGGGGACATTGAAAAACTGTAAGGATTCCTTGGAATATGTGTCCAAGTAAACCACTGAGAAAAATAGAGCATTGGTGTACTAAAGCAGGAAAAATATTCAAAGCTTATTTTGGATTGTAAAGCAGACAATCAGAATACAAAGAAAGGCAAGACCTATGCCATTATTTTCACCTTACAATGCCAGCCAAGAAAAGAAGTCTACACATTGGTTGAGGGAAAACTGTTGCTCCTGAAATGTTTGACTTGAACCTTTAAGACGGTATTTTGCATCCAAGGCAGTCTGTACAGTTAGCATTTCTTCTTAATGATAGAATTAGCTTTTTTTTAAAAAAAAAATCCAACCCAACCATTCAAACAATTTAACAGCCATAGCACATTCTCCAATATTATACACTTAGAATATTATAAGTGTACATACTTATAGATTACAATCTATCAGAACACAATCTATTCTGTCTTTGTTAATTCACACAACTTAAGGTTCCACAAAAGATGAGCACACAAAGTTTTACCATGATGCTAGAAAAGATCACATATAATTCTGAAAACTGATCATGATATATAACATTGATGTAACTCACTGAAAGAATTTGGTAAGTGGTTTTATTTTATCGTCTCCTACCTGATAAATTCTAAATGGGATGTATCGGAATCCACTATCTTCTGGAGGATACTCCATGAGTTTTCGATTTATTGCCCAAAACTGCTCAAATTTATCTGTGAAGGCAAAATTAGATTTTGTTAATATTAATAACATAGATTCTTTTTCAGCTAAAATGTAAATGAGACATGAGTGGAACAACATGCAAACTTTTCTTAACGGAAGTTTGACCTGTATGAATTTATTTTCCCCACATTTCCCTATTTAGCCTGAAGCGCCAAAGGTAAATCATTTGTATTCTCCTATGAAAACAGTAACGTGGCAACTTATCAAACTGAAAGGGAAAGGAACTTCAATTCATATTTTATCTCCCACTGTTGGGGAAATATTGGGCTACAAATTATGGATTTAATTACGCCACTTAACAGCGCCTGTTCCTGCTCCTGATGGTCCACATTGCCTCACAATTCATTGAGAGCAATTAGATGGTTTTAACTATAGATGAACAATAGGTCTAAAGTATACAGAAACTAAAGCAGTAGAAGAAGCTTCCTCAGGGGCTTACATTTAGATATGTAAATCTTAAAATAATTCACAACAACATACAATATAACGAGAAAATATACCACAAGTTTCATAGCACAACCTGAAAATAAAAGTTTGTTTGAAATACAGTTTTTGTTACTATTATCCAAGTGACTAGGTTTAGCAAAAGGCAGCACACCATTTAAACCTGTTCAGATATTACAAGAACCAAACAGTTTATTAGGCTTAAAATGTATTAAGGACAGAGCAGTAAAGGCTTTTATACACGCAAATCAATCATTCAAAACAAGTGAACAACCAATAGCAAAAGTGGCAGAAAGGAACATGAAGAGCTGAGATGAATAAAGCTGCTGCTAGCCTTACTGGAAAAGGCAGCTTTAGAAGGGGAAGAGCAAGGGATAAATCGGCTCTAACTCTCAAAGACACCAAACACAGGGGATATTTCTTCAGAAGGAACACAGTCTCCAATTTTCCTCCTTGGTACAATCTTCAGCCAAGTCTCAAGAAGACTGGCAGTATAACCATTATAGAATCCAGTCCCCTGTGAAGCAAGGTAAAATTCAGAAATCTCTTAGTGGAACAAAAGTTCTTCCTGCTTCCAAAACTGCTGATAACAACTAAAGCAACTGTAGAAAGCTAAGAGAGTCTGAGATTTTCTTCACTCCAGAGTGAAGATGCCTGTCAGTGCAGTAAAAGACATAGTTAATACATATTGCAGGGTTTATAGCACATTGCTTTTCCTGACTGAATGTGACACAAGGCAGGAATTTCTAAGAAACCATGAGCAAGCTCCTGCCAGTTATTCTGTAGGAGCATTTCCTGATACTTATCTCAGAAAATGCTCCCACACCCTTGTTTCCCCATCAGCAGCAAGTGCCTCTTGACAAGCACTTACCTGAGCTCCAGTCAGCACCAGCACCCAGGTACCTGCCTGAGATGAGGAAATGCCTGGATATTGGGTGCTACCCCACAGCTCACCAGCTGGGTAGCTCAGCAGGTGGCAGCAACAGGACTGTACCCCAGCAAATCTGCATTTGGGAACACCAGCCTGCAGGGTCAAGAGGTTTACTCTTAAAATGCCTGACAGAAAGAAGGGCTGCATCTTCCTCCCAGACTCCATCAGGGGGAAGGTGAAGATTTCACGTACTTCCTTCATTCTTGGAGGATGTGTTGCGAATACGCTTACAGCTTTCACAATAGATTGTGTGCAAGGTATCCTACAGCCAGCATTGATCAATTTGTACTTCAATTACTACTACTGACTATGAACTTAGTTAATAAAACTATTAATTATGGTGATACACAAAATTATCAACTTCAGCAGTCTCTCAAAATACAGAATCCAGCTATTTTTCCTAGCTGGACAAAAATAAAACAAACATTAACTTCATTTACTTGTTTGTGCTTGTATTATAGCAACTAGGAAAGCTGGGTGAGCAGCTTACTGTCCTCAAAATTCAGTAGAGATGAGCAACACATCTATCATCAGAATCACAGAATGGCTTGAGTTGGAAGGGGCCTTAAAGACCATCTAGTTCCAACCCCTCCACCATCAGCAGGGACACCTCCCACTAGACAAGAACAACAAGTTCTCAAAAAGTAACACACTTATGGTAGGAGGTTAAGTGTATTATGTCCCTTGTGGCATATACGGCAAACTAAACGAATCTTAGAAGGACAAAAAAACCATATTAAACAGTGGTAATGTACAGTTAACTCACTTTTGTTCTTCATTCCAGCTCCCTCACACCCCAGAAATCATGCCACAAATCTTTTTTAAAGCAGGTAAATTTGCAAATTTATACTTCTCAGATTGTTCTCTGAACACTCAGCAAATGCTCAAGATGTTTAAAATTCTAGTATTTTCTGTAGTTTCTAAATACAACAGCAATAATTCTGCAGCAGCTGAACAACAAACTTGCTGCATTTTGCAATCAAATATATTCTGCCAATACACCTGATATCCTGGGGAATGAACATAATGGAGTCAGACATCTTTAAGACAGGTCTCCATTGTTTGAACACCACTATCTGAAGACATCTAAGCTAATTCATCCTCATAACCCGATATTACTGCCCTTGAAACATCTTTGCATGGATATAACATTTTTACTACAGGAAACTGAGCTGGATGTAAGAAAATTAACAAAAAAATTTAAAGGAAGCAGCAGGAAAAGGTGATCTGGTTTGCATACCGATACGTACAACCTGGAAAGAGCTTTGATTAGCATTAGGAGCATTGGCTGAATGCCAGAATCTTAAAGCTCCAAAACATAAACATAAAAAAATAACTGCTTTCACAAAAGCCTCAAGACTCAAAGCCTAAAACAAACAAAACCTCCCAACACTGCCCCACATCCTCTGCCCTTTGAAAATATAAACGAAAGGATTCATCATTCTCCCACTGTTGTGTGGCAGCACCTCCTATTTATGCAAAACAGACTTAAGGAAGCTATTAATGCTACGACAAGCTATAAGAACTAATTAGAGCTTTGGCTAGACAGGACTTAAAGACAGAAGGTGCTGGCCAGAAGTTTGTCAATCAAAACAAAACTGAGTTTTCATCAAGCCAGTAAACAAAGAAGGGTTCTTTACCTACCAGCAAAAGCCCTTTACACGCTCATTTCCCTCCCTTGTGAAAAGCTTATGTGGTCTACATGGTATCTAAACTCCCATAATAGTCAAAGCTGATTACTTTTGTTTTCCACAGTCCACCTGTTTTTAAGAAAGTGCTTGACCGATGTGTTAAACAGTTTCTGTATTAGCAAAAAACAGTACTTGCAGAAGGCAAATGTTCATATTTGAGTAACAATATTTAAACTAATGGCAGTAAGATCTGTACAGAAGTGAGATTAGTGACAGTATGAAAGTTTCAGATGACTATACTGCTTATATTTCTTAAAGGTTTGCTAACAAGGTTAAACAAGGAAGTTTGCTGCGTAACTTTGTCTTAAGTGAAATACACACTTTTCTCTCTGTTTCTTACGGCAAAGATCAGAAAGTTAATAACCAAAGAAAGGAGGAGAGAGTTGATGGATTTTTCAACTGGATAAGCCATCTATATTTATAAACTTTGATGTATCAGAAATGCTGTCACTGAATGCCCAAACACTAGATAGACTTCATCCTTCAGTACTACAGAGATGCAGAGAATCTAATATCTACTTACTTATATAGAAATGGTAGGAGTTGGAAAAACAAGGACCTAGTATCATCCATAACAACAACCTCAGTACACAAAGTCATTAAGCAACAAATTAAACCTCAAAACTTACAAAATACAGTGTGCAACATTATGCATTTAGAGCTCAGAAATCTATCACTGAAATTGTTCAGCCTTGAAAGTGTCTTTTAAAAGAGTTTAAAAATAAAAAAAATACTATTACAGGGAAACACTTTTAAGGATTGTTGTTCCCTCCATTAAGACAACTGGAGGTACTTTAGCAATCACTGCAACTAATCCAACTCTGTAACTGTTATATTAAAAAGTTACTGGAAACTTCATTCATAGTTTGTCGCTAATACACAGTAACTACTGAACTTTTTACTATTAAGCAGTGTTAACTAAGGGATTATTCCAGGCTGAAATTTTGAAGGCTCCTTCTCAGGCTGAGATGTGGGGGCAACGTTCTTCAGACAATCAGAAAAATTAGTTTCATTCATGCTAGTGCCTTACAGTCATCCTCTGAAACTCAGGTGTATGTCACGCTTCAAACTGCTTGAAATTTCACATGGATATTAATGTCAGATGTGTCTCTTCCACCTACCTGACCCTACAAAAACTGTAACCAGTGAGGATCACTGAGAGGTCAAGGGCCCTGCTCCAGTGCTTGCAAACAACATATGCATTTCGATGCAGCACAGCTTTTAATCGGCATACTCAAAGAATATGGGCGATCATCACAGAATCTGAAATTGTATCGACAAGTAACTTGTCATAAGACACAGTGGTCATGGCATATGGCCAGTTAAAATTGATTTCCCACTGTAGAACACTGGACAAAAGAACTAAAGCCCCCACCCTAATCTTCAAATTTATCAACAGAAGTATCTTAGTAATAAGGAATTACTACTTCTGTAGTCAACACGCATGCAAGTGCTATCAAGAATACTGACTCCAGAATTGGACATATTTCAAGGTGGCTGTAGAGAGGTTTTAAACAACAGAAAGAATCGATGTAAAAATGAGGGAAAGATTGTTTAAATTAAAAAAAAAAGTCAAACAGTAATTCATGTTCTTTAATTTCCAGTATTTTTACATTAAGTCAAAAGAGTGAACAAACAGATGGAGCCTCAGGACAGCACATACACATGATTATTTTTGTCTTGTCTATTCATGATTTCTTCTTAAAGCCATTTAGTTGTATGAATTAAAAAATAAACAAAATTATTGCAATTGAATTGTATCTCTAGCTCTATGCAAGCAATACCAACTTGCATAAAAATCTGTCCAACAGACAGTAACACAAAACTTCTGTCTGTTCTCAGTGGTTCACCATTTTCTAATAACCATAGGAACCACAGAAATGATGCACAGCTAGAAGTACTGAGGCAGAAACAACCATAGCATTAACTAAGAGACTAAAGGTTCTCCAGTTGACCTATGAGAACCATAGAAAAACTTTAGATTGGAAGTGCTTTTGGAGGACAAGCTTTGGAATTAAAAAAAAAAAAAAAGTACACTAAGTTAAATGAGTTTGCTCAAGGCCTTGCCCACTCAAGTTTTGACGATCTCCATGGGTTTCCGATTCAACCATTTCCACTCCTCCCATCCCTAACATCCCATCAGACCTCCTCCTGCTGTAACTTGCAACTGTTTTATTTCTAGCTGCCCAACTCCACTGCCAATGGGGACACCTCTGACAGGAGTCTGCCTCCATCTGCTCTACAAGCCTGTCTTTTAGGTAGCAGAAAGCAGCTATCAGATCCATCTTCAGCCTCCTTGTCTTCAGGCTAAAACAAGGCAGTTCACCAGGGTAGAAAACACAGCATATGCTCCAGCCCCTAATCACCCTAGCAGCACTCTGCTGGACTCCTTTCTGTTTGTCCACATTTCTTTTGTCCTGGGGTCCCAAAGAGGACACAGCATTCCCAGCAGGGCTTTACGAGGGCTGAGCCGAGGGGAAGAATTACTCGCCATCTGGCTCTGTTCTAGGGGGCACAGGGGCTAAAGCAGCTCCCTGGTTAATCTTCAATTCTGCAACACCACACGACAGACTTTTCGTTTGGCTTGTTGTTCACCATTGCCCACTTCCACAAAGCTGCTTCCCAGCCTGTCCCAGTGCATGGGATTTTCCTGTTGTCAGTGCAGGACTTGGCGCTTGCATCTGTCATCTCCAGGAGGCTCCTGCTTGCCTGCTGCTCCAGGCTGTCACCGTCCCGCAGAACGGCAGAGCTGCCCTCCAGTCCATCAGCCACTGCTGCCGACTTCTTCTTTTTAGTCATAAACAAACTTACTGAGGGTTTAATCCACCACATACATTAGATCAAATAAACAGTGCCACACAGAAAGCTACCACTGCAAGTCAAGGATACAAAGTGTATTTTCTTAAGGTTAGAGTAAGTGTATTTTCTACTGACTCCTCTTCTAACAAGCAGTGTGTTTAACTGCTACAACCACAAAAGGAATCTTCTCAAATTTATCATCAATTCTACTTCCACGTTATTTCCAACTAAGACTCTACACACATAGACAGATTTGCTAACTGCTGAGCAATTAAATAAAAAGTTAAAATCTGTGTGGTATGCCTCAAGCATGAAAGATAAATATTTTAAACACTTCAAAACTAGCTATACCATGCTATTCAGAAACAGTCTTTACAGCTGGCTACTCTCATTTTTTCAGCTATTTTAAAGACCTGGTTCTAAATTACTTTAGGCCATCTAAAATCACTGTTCTTGTACAATAAAACCACAGAGAATTATGATTACCATAGAATCACAGAATGTTAGGGGCTGGA
>NW_009733277.1:0-2027 GCF_000703405.1 Apaloderma vittatum | reverse complement strand
CTTCTCTGGAGACATTCAGAACCTACCTGGATGCATTCGTGTGTGACCTGCTGTAGGTGATCCTGCTCTGGCAGGGGGAGTGGACTAGATGATCTTTCAAGGTCCCTTCCAACCCCTGACATTCTGTGATTCTGTGATCTGTGTGTGTAATACCAATACATCAAGAACTTTCTGGTTGAAAATATCAGGCTTTCTAGATGGCTTTAAAAACTGTATGTTTGGGGTTTTTTTTAAGTGGCAAAATATTGCAGCTCCAATCTGTATTTTTCCTTTTGCATCGAAAACCTACAAAAATATCCCCTCAAATTAATGTTCTTCCAATTGCATCTGTTAACAAATGTTCCTGTTTTGGAAAATGATACCTTTTCCATACAAAAACGAGTTTGTGTTCTGTTTGGTTTTGGGGTTTTTTTTGTTGTTGTTTTTTTTGTGTGTTTGTGTGGGTTTTTTTTACAGGATGAAAACTGCATTTCCCCCATCAGCTCTAATGTTTCCATTGTGCAAGAGATTTATCCTGATGTAGTTTAGCCCTGGGCACTGTGCCTCCCCCAGCACGTTCAGGTTAGTGCAAATGTTCTTTGTGCTGGCTTCAGTTGTAAGAGCGTACTGCATGCGCTGCAGCATTATACATATTTAAACAGGCTGTTCCTTTACAAGCACATGTTCAAAAGATTTTATCTAATCAAATTTTAAATAGGAAATTACTTGTCTGACTTCACATCAGAAAGCTATTCCTTCCCCTGCTGCTCCAGATTGGATGATTAGGACTCCACTACTAAATGGTCAGCAGTGTGCCTGAGTCACCGGTCTTCATTTGGGGCTATAAATATCAGATGACGATTTATTACTTGGTGGTTTCAATACCACGACGGCAAATTCTCTTTAATCTCTTTAATTTGAGATGAACGGCAAACAGTTCTGAAAGCTGAGAATTTCAGTGTCCCTACTTTCCAGCGGTTCGAAGGGATTTTTGTTGCGCACACTGATCTAGTCCTGCTAATTTTTGTGAATTAGCTGCTAACTCTGGACAAGTATCCAGTGATAAATGGGCTAAAACTGTTCTTTATAAGAAAGTTTAATGATTTTTACAACTAAAATGAATGAAGTTTGAAAGAGTAGTTATTACCCTCATACACTACCTGGATCATCACTGTTTAACATTCATGGCTTCATCTGGACTCCAGTCTAGGAATCATACTATCTGCTTATTCAAAAGTAGAATTTTGCTCACTGGAGTATACAGTTATTGCTTTCACCTCTTCCAAAATGCTAATTACTTCTCTTCTATACAGCACCAGACAACTGGGTTTCACCCCTTTCTGGGGAACGCTGTTACCCAGGTAGGTTGCTTGTGCCAAGTAGGTTTGCTTGTGCAAATTATATCTAGATCAAGAATGCGCATCCCTTCAGAAAGCATTAGGATAGGAAACGGACTTAAATCTTGCTGAAACCAATCTGCAAACTCAAAAGAAGTATTTATTCAGAAGATGAACAAACTGTAATGTGATGCAAGATACCTCAAGAGATTAAAAAAATTAAATTATCATAATTTCAAAATACCATTTAGTCATATTCCAAGTTTGGTCGGTTTCCTATGGTATTTTATTTCAGAAATAATTCAAATTTGGCTTGACAAACTATTAGACATTCAGAGAAGAACAGGCACTATAGGGGGATTGAGAGACTGATGAAAAAAGACAGCCTAAAGAATGTTAGAAAATCTGTCTAAATCCTACAAGACAGGAAGACAAGGGCAGAAAACATTTCCTGATGGTGATATTCAGAAACCTGAACTAGGAAAAGAGTTATAATTTGGAAAAAAGAAAAGCTTCTGATACAAGTATACACAAATGGTAATGATTTGAGGCAAATGGAGGGAAACGAGAGTAAGAACGGTTAGAAGAGGTGCTGTATCCAGCTGACTTTCCCGTCACTGAGAACTATGGTAAAGACCCTTAGTATAATTTAGAGATTTCACCCTGTTTGCACACTCCCAGCATGCCATATAGTATTTATTTATTAGAAAT
>NW_009733276.1:0-13157 GCF_000703405.1 Apaloderma vittatum | reverse complement strand
CTTTCCACTTATTTTCAATAGCAACACATTAATGGCATTGTACAAGTCACTTGCAGGACCTCCCCTGTAACGGTGCTTAGGATTTTGGTTCCCCATTCTCAAGGTGAATTTAAACTGTATTGATTTTGCAATAGGCTACTAATATAATACAAGGAATAGAGTCTATAACTTCAAAATAAAATTAATTGATATGCTTATCATAGAAAAGCAACTGAATATTCCTTGTATATACATAAATAGCAGGAAAGAGACACAAAACATGTTTTCTGTGGCAGGAACTCAGTTCTGATGTAGCCTTTCACACGCACTAAAATGGTCTTGAGATGGTATTTGTGATAGGACAGCCTGCAAATGCAGATTTTAAAGCCCATCTTGTCATATCCCTAATGCTGTGCCATTTCAGTAGGAAGAGAGGCAAGTATATTCTAAACATCTTTACTTAATGTCTTAGAGACTTGGCTATAAAGTTAATTTTAGCTGGAAAATCTAGGAGAGCCACAAGTTTTGCAAGAATACAGAAAACCCACAGGGAAATCTTAGTTGTTAATTCTTAAATTTAGGACTATTTTGTGCACTGGATGTTTAAGATCAAACTCTGGAACTATGGTCCATTTGGAACTGGAATGGAACTAATTTTCGCAAGTTTTAATAGCTCTTAAGCATTTCAGTATTTTAGCACTGGGAACCAGATTGCTTAGGATGGCATAGTTACTGCAGCAATATTAACTGTGATTGTCATACCAAATTTGATGATAAGGTTGAAAATGGAACTGATCCTCCAGTCAGTTATACCACATATATGAAGTTTCCAGTATTTCCAGTGAAGTCAAGAAGTCTGATCCAACCACAATATTTTTATGTGCAATTCATCAACGTACAAACATACTGTTCTCTCTTCAATGGCTACAAGTGTATATCTTTGAGTCGGAGTATAAAGCTAAGAATGAGAGCAAATTACTGCTGCTTTTTATTTTATGTTTGTATTCAATATAGCTTGATTACTTGAAAGGACTTGTAGCCAGCACATTGCAGTATGAAACAGTATCATGAAAAATACATGTATTTTAATGCAAGCATTGCACCGGCAGTTTGTCACAAGCAAAATCTGCAGAATCAACAAAGACACGAAATAAACAAGTCAGAACTTGAATTATCTAATATAGCATTGTATGTTTTTAACAATCTCTATTCTAATTTCATGCACACAAACCAGCACTGTAAATTTTTTGGTCCTGACTTCATAACACTTTGTTTCCAAGGCCAGCTGTAGCACTTTGTGTTCCACCCTTTCTAATGTCCATGACAAAACACACTATTATGCTATTGTTGCTTTTCCTAAGCTATTAGAGGCTGCATCACTTTTAAAAAATAAGACTGACAAGAATATAATAGAAAAAATGTTCCTTCTACCATTACTGATACACACTTTGTGTTTCTCAACTAGGAAAAACAAAATGACATCACATTATCATTATATATGCTGCTGTCTCCCAGGAAGTCCTTCAGTTGTTATGGAACCTTACAATGACCAAAATACTTCCTGTGAAGGGTTGAAAAGCTAAAGATTTCTTTTTAAAGCTAGCAGTCTATTCTATAGAATACATTTTCCTCTTTACAAGCCAGCTGGCAGTTCACTGGAAGAATATTTATTATAGATATATGCTGACAGCAAATTTTAGCTATAGATGGAACATGATGCTGGCTAAGTATTCCTTCCAAATGTGTTAATTTTAGTTACTTCCTTTATACTTACTTTTCTTAGTTGATTTATTTCTTTTATCTTTTTTTTTTTATTTCACAGGAACTTGATATAGTAGTAGAGATGGCTCAAGTTCCAAATCAAATTCATGGGAAAGCTGAATGCTTGAATTACACAAAAGCTAAATTGCTTCATGTTATCATTTTTAATTTTATCAACATAAAAATAGTCACTGCTAGAAAATATTTTTTAGAATTAAAATAGATTTGGCATAGTAACTGGTTTCTTAGCTATATTCATCTATACGAATATTACAGACATATTAAGAATTAGTCTATCTTAAAATAAAATACTATAAATATTTCCTATTTATGAAGGACATGAAAATACTTAGTCTTTTTTTTTTCCTTTTCATCATGCTGGCAAAGAGAGAAAGGGTAAAATCTAAAATCTTTGGCGACTTCAAAATTAAACCATTAGACCCTCAGCTAGTTTAAATTAATATAGCTTTACTGATGGTGAGGGTTTCTTTTTCTTCTCTTTTTTTTTAACTGACATAAGAGTAACAGAGTAATTGAGTTGGAGTGATATTTTAGGAAGGTGATTTCCTTCTTAACTGTTAACGCTCTACAAAGTGCTGCCTGATACAATCTCACTGAACAGTTTTGTTTACATTTTAAGACTAACTGCTTGTCTGCCTCTTGAATATATAAGTGATTGTTGAACTCTTCTTCTTTTTAACAGGACTTCTGACTTCACAGTTTAGTTTAGGATTATTAAAGAGAAACTGTCACCTATTACACAAAAATGTTGCCACTCAGTAATATACTACATTTGCTCTAACAGAGAATAATTGAAGTCAGTGTATTAAATTTTTCTCATATGAAAATCCAGGCAGGCTGCCTTTACACAAAATTATGGCTATCAAATATTTCCTTACTAAATCACACCAAATATTTTTCCATCTATTTCCCCATACTAGATTTGAAACTAACTATAATTAGTTGACTATAGTTCTAAATTGCTGTATCATCTTACACCACTTCTCTGTCACTTTTTAATGCCTGGGATTCTGATCAATCACCAAAGAAAACAAAAAAGCAGGAGTTAATAACATAACTGTTATGCCTTTCATCCAAGATCCAGAATACTTTACTAACATTAATTAAGTTTCACAACACCCTTGTGAGATACCAAAGCATCGGTGCTACCATCAAGAAATCAGTAGATAAAGACTGCATAAAGATTTGGTTCTGGCTTAAGGCATTGGTTGAAAATGCACTGAAGCATGCAAAATGAGCCATTCCTTTACCATATCATTCAATAGCAAAGCATCAGACCTAAAGCACATAAGCAACCCAAATAATTGCTACCATTTTAATTGTGAAATTGATATTATACACTTGATTCGTTTGCTCCAGAATGTGAAATGAGCAAAGACAGTGACTCCTTAGTATATACTTTTTTAGACTCTTGTTTCATACCTTGTGCCGATAGCATCCCACTGAAATAAATGCTACAAAGCTTTAGGATTAATGTAGAATTCAAGTTATCCTCTCTACAGCTGAGGGTCATGCCTTATGCAACTTTTAGAGCTGTACAGTATTGAAACATTACAGAATTATACGAAGCAGAAAAGGAATTGTCAGGTCTAGATCTTTTTCTAGAAGTGATGCACAATTACTCATTTCCAACATTAGTAGCCACACGAAGCGACTGAAACGCAGCTGCCTGGTGTGTGTGTACTGTCACAAGTGATGTTGGAATTCTGAGGCAAGCAAAAAGGAAAATACACAGCAGATGAGATTCATTGCATTAACTTCAGACACCTGCACTGTAGATAGCTAGCTGTATTTGAGCCAGTTTTGTAGACTTCCCTTTATAATCAATGAAGAAACTTGGAAGTTATGATTCATCTTCTTCAAAGGGAGAGATGTGTCTATTACTCTTCATTGACTTTGAGTCCAGCCAAATAGCTCAGATAAAGACATCTACCCCACAAACGTGTGAAGTGAAACATATCCCTCCCACTGATATTGTCTGGGTATTTTATAGATAATTACATTGCCTCTGCAGCTATTCCACACCTTCATAATATGGAGCACTATCTATACTGCCATTATGGTATCAGCAAACTTCCACTATATCTTATCAGCTGAAAAAATTATAGGATAATGTAGTGAAGAATATATGGCTCTGTATACAATCTTGACAGCTTAAACATCTCATTTCTTAAATTCTTTTATACAAGGAGTTGTGTATACTGAAGCACTGTTAAATGGCTCCTACTTTTCTGTCTCTGAAGGGCTGGCTTTATAAGGTATTTCATGTTTAAAATAATTCAAACACATTAATGTGTTTATAAACTTGTGCAAGGATTCAAGCATATGCAAGCATACTGAAAATTACTACAAATCCCATCGTGCCATTTCATTGTTCACATATAGTTTCTTTGTATGTTACATCCCCAATCATTTCCCTGTTTCAGGTGTACTTTTACTTCAGTAATACTGTACTTATGCTTGAAAAAAACAAAACTACATTTCATAGATCTTACTATGCGTAATTCTAACATTGTGTATAGAAGCCATTTTACCTTAACCATATTTTGCTATTCTTTTTGAACAGAGGCTATACTATTTCCAATATTAAACAGCTGACACATTACCTTGGGATCCTAGGCGGTCCCCTTTTTTAACTAATAGCCTTTACCTTTGCTTCTGGAAACCCAATCATCATCATCTTACACCTATTAACTTTATAGAAATAGCTCTCTGGAAAGTACGTGATTTCCTTCCACCTCCTCACACTTCCATACTCAAATTTTGCACAAAACCTTATGATCAATTTTTTTGCAGTGAATAGTCTCACTCTGGATATCTAGCTGTTTTGGATACTGTCTTGAAGTTGCTGATCACCGCAACCTGTCATGTAACTAGGTCCTCTGCCACTCCCGTCTTTGATACTGTCATCAGTCTTACTCCTGGTTCAATCATTAAATGTCAGGCAATGACTCACAAACTGTTTTTTCCTCAACTCTTAGTCTAGTAGAGTACAAACTAGCCCCGTATCATGCAAAAAGCCTTGAAGTTTTTTAAATTTTAACCTACAATATTAGTCCTTTTTTCTCTGCATAATATCTGTTCTATAAAGGCTGATGTGCATCACAGGTTGATAATAATAAAAAAATACCAAAATGTTTACTTTTTCATGCCTACTTGTAAAATCATTTAAAAAGTTATCACTTAAAACGAAACCGAGGTAATTTAAAACCCCTCGAAAACTTTTGGTAGAGTGAATAGGGCTTCTCAAATTTTAAATGGTGTTGTAGTCAAAATGACACAGAATGTGTAATAGTGTGTTTGTTTTTCAGATACTGTAGGTCTGAAGAGATTTTTTTGTATACTTCAATTATAAAAACATTTAAAACATACAAACTTGTGCAATTTTTATTTTAATGAAGATGAGAAGTTCATTAACAAAGATAAATATTTCATTAGATGTTAAATAAAACAAAGAGATTTTTTGGCTTCTCTCAGCACAAAATTCCTTTGAAAGATTAATTAATACATGCAAATTATGCAAATTAGACCCATGCAAATATTTTATGAAGACAATTAAGGGAACCATTAATTACTGCTTTTTTTGCTTCAGTGAGATTCATTCATTTAATTTTAATTTCACTTTAACTGTTTTGATGTATAATCTTGCAGCTAAGAACTTTATCTTTCCTAGTGGGTCACTTAAACTTATAAATTTCATCAAGTGAGCAGCAACAGAAATCTGTAAAGATATTCTCTGGGCTATGTTTAGTATCAAGAGAAATTTTTGACACAATGCACTCCTAGAAACTGCAAAACTGGAAGGGAATGTGAGCTCATTCTTGGACAAGGTTCAACTGCTGGAAAAGCAATTAATTTGCTTTGGCTGTGCTAATATAGGGGAATTAGAAAGTGTGACACAAGACAAATAGAAATAATTAGTTCTCCAAAATGATGTTCTCATTAATATGGTTTGAACAGTAGAAATAAAAAACATTATTGTGGCATGTCTGCATTCTGTCCCTAGCCACAGGAGGTAGGAAAATGCAAGACACAGCATTTTTTCACCTTTGTAGTTTGTACAGTGGCAGCATTTGTTTTAATTTTTTACTCTAGATTTTAAGAAAAGCAAATCGTGGACCCAATCCTGTTATCTAAAGCCTACTGCACTTGCATAAAGCATGACGGATCCCTAGGTTTCCAGACTGCTTTCTTCCTGTGAAAGTATGAAGCTATAAATATAAATTTCACAACAATACACTCAAGTTCCTAAACTGAAATTTTTATTTCAGTATCATTCATTTTATGATATGCAATACACAAAGTATAAGACTTTAATTCTGTAGCTTAAGCTACTATAGCAAAAGATTGCTTCATCAAAAGAGTTTATGATATCCTCTTCAAATTTGATAACACAAAAGAAGATTTCCTTTCCTGTACCATGAATACACATGCATGCATTTTATGAAGTACAGAGGTAGATTTTCAGTTGCTATCATTTGTAACATGCCAGTAGAAAAGAGCTTTTCTATAAGCAATGAAAATCACTAGCTAGTACTCTTCACAAAAAAGGCTGCTAGATGCTGTTAAGAATATTTGCTCACTTATTCAGAATTTCTTGGATTGTTGCAAACTAAAGGTGATGTAACATTATGTGCCCCCCTCAAAATATTAAGCCATTTTTCTTCCCCCTGCAAGTGATATTCCTTCCAGATGTTTATTCAGTTACAGCTGAAGGCACCTCCTTTTTGAAAGTTTTGCTATGTACGCACCTTTTATCTGGAACTAGATATTAAAGTGCAATGATTTCATTTAATTTATTTCTTTCTTCGGTTAGGTGGCAATTCTACAGCATCTGGCAGAAATTGAGATTTTCTCTTAGATACAAAAAGGGGAGAGAAATGTGGCCATGACTTGCTTGATGTTTTTTGATAGATAATTACTAACATTAAGAAAATTCTCAAGTTCAATTACCACAGAGATTTAGTCAAAATATCCAAGAAAAATTTCTAGAACTCACATTGTGATAATTCTGTATAAACAGAATCTTGTCCTCAGGGATATTGTTGGTAAGAGAAAATGGAATGAAGGACTTGGACTTCAAGCTAAAACCTATGAATTTTCCTATTCTTTGAATAGTTATTCATTTCTTAACAACGTGTATGTAATACTCCCATGTCCTGATTTGGTCAGAATGTGTCAGTGACACACATGGATGAATGACCATAATACTTGCAAAATACTGGGAAGTACCTTCTTCTTTGACCATCAGTTGTGTTGCTAGCCAGCGTTTTTGCACTTTAATGATTTCTTTCTTGTCAAATCTTAGAACCAGCATTTCATACCCTACCTCCTAGACTTTTCTAGACTAGCCTTTGATAAAACGTTTTTGGTATTCAAATAATGTTATCTCTTTGTTAGGGTTTTCTTATTCACTGTTCACATGGCGATTTTTTTCTTCTCCATCTGATTTGTTTGGCTTCTTCCTCAACTTTCTCAGTTTTTCAAAGCGGCGATCTTCCTCCCATTGTCTCCCCCTTCCATGCTTCATATCCAAGCGGTCTAATCCACAGGCAGAAATTCAGCCACCATATTCATGTAGCCATTTCTACTCTTCTCTAGGTCTGCTTCCTCCTGTTTGACCTAAAACCTCATCCTGCTTTTCTGATCCTCTGAGTGAATGATTAGCTGCTCTGACAAGCTCAGGTTCGGAAAACAGGGCTGTTAATTGCTCACCCCTTCAGATTCCTCCTCCTTCTGTTCCCCACTAAAACTAATCTCAGTCACTCTGAACCACTCGTTTCATCTTGTCTGTCAGTGAAGTTCAAAATCAAGGTATCCTGTTTGTTTGTTACTTCTGACTCTTCATTACAACACAGTGTCTAAATTTCTTCTCATAAGAAGTCTCTGCCCCCCATTCTCCTATCCCTCTCTCTAGCTGTAAATTCATACGCTCTTTCTTCTCATATCTTACCTACTAAAGCTTACTTCTGTCGGAGTTGTATAAACAAATTCGTATGGCAAAAATATTTTCCTAGTCTGCTTCTTTGAATTGTCACTCCTTTTTTAATTCCATCGCTGGCTCTTCCCTTTTAACAACTAGAAACAGAGTACTTGAAAGGTTTTACCTTACCCTTCACCTTGTGCATTACTCCTTATCAAAATGCTTCAAATTGGAGTGATGCTTCCAAAGAAGCACCCTCATAGCTTTTTTCGCTGTTATTCTCCACAGCTAAGAAGACCCTTGTGTAATGTTCATAAGGCTAACTCACGACAATCCTTCAGGCTTGAAATCTGGATCTGTATGTGAGGCTGACCTGAGATGAGGAATGATGCCTGAATCAGGACCGTGAGTTCATGAACACATATGACACCCCACATAAATTAAAAAAATTCTTTGCCAGCACAGTCACTAATATCTCATAGGCATCATCTCATCTCAAAAAATATTTGTGTAAAACTTTAAGGGAAATTTCATTACCTGCTATATTCCTTTAGTAATTTTCATTTACTTTCATTGTGAATGGGGACAATAATTTCAATAATATGATGGGGGCATCAAAAGATTTCATGAATACTTCTGCACCTTTGCTGGTGCAAGATCAGTTTGCCTCATAGAAGAAATGCACTGAATATTCTTCCATGTAAATGACTGGCAATTCCCTTATTTCTTGCCTGTTGCCACAGCAAACTTGGGAGCATTTGAGGACTCAGGTTTAATTGTTACATCTTCTTTGTGTTTTTGACCAAAACACTGAAAGGTAAACATGCAGAAATATACACATGCTTAGTCTTCAGTCCCTGAAGTACAGAAAACTAATACTGGTTATCTTCACTTCTATAAGTAGAAAAGCAGGTATTGAGCCTGTCTGTATACCAGGAAGCTGAAGAAATAATTACGGAGTTTTGGAGATAGGGAGCTGGCAGAACCTACATAAGTAATACGTCCTCCATTACTTCACTCTTGCTTCAATCCTTTCAAATGTCACTATGCAAGTTATTGTAACAAAACTGGTTACATTTACGTAGAAGTAACAGAATCTAGAGTTTATGTCAGGTCTTTTTTACAAAAGCTGAAAACATAGGGTCAGCTTAATATGTGAGGGGAAATTGTATTTAAAAAGTTAATAGCCAGATAATGCTAGGCGACATATGTTGTTGTCTTTTCAAAGCTATGTCTAACACAGAAAAGACTTGAAAAGACTTACACCAGGTGCACTTTGTCATCACCCTGATACTCACAGAGGATAGTCATCAGTCTGCGCTAGTGCAGAGCAAGCCCAGATGATGTGTTACGTGTATTCTGTTAGCACGAAGTTCTGGGACATAAATCCTACCATCAATATTCAAGTAGATAAATTCCATCTATTTTTCCATACGTCTATACAATGAGAAAGCATGAAGGAACATATAAAAGGGAGGGCAAAAACATGAAGGACAGAACAAAAATTCCAAGTCTTGCAACACTTAAGTTCAGGCTTTGATCTACCACAGATTTCTGACATACTCATGCTCAATGTCCTTAGCCCCTTTATGATATAAAGATAATTGCTTGCTTCTGGAGTATTTCCTGATACAAAAATTAAATTCATTAAAGACTGCAAAGTTGTTTAGGTATTACATTGATAAAATTTCACTAGTTTTCCAGTTACTCCTGACATAGCTCAAAACAATTTATCTGAGACAGACCACAAGGCTGAAAACTGGAGTCAGCAAAATAAAGAAATATATAGATACATTTTTGCTTACTAAAATTTACATTCATGCAGAAACTTTATAATAGAAAAGTATCCTCTGAAAATAAATAACAGCAATTCAAAGGAATATTTTTGGGCAAGCTCATTTTGGTAGATTTACAAAATTAGTATTTTCTCATGAATAATCTGTCCTTAAACAGTTTCTCAGAACTATTATGCACAAACATGCTTTTTTCTACCTTGATGCCTGACTTAGTTTTCTGTTTGGATATGCATATCTACTCTAGCAATTGAAAAGAATTATTTGGTCTTACTGAATGAATTCTATTGAATGTCTGCTAAAAAATTTTAGATATTTCTTCATATGATTACTTTTGAAAGCTTCATGGTGCAACTGTGAAGTAGCTATGGAAAGATTTAATATGAAATGTAGAGACAGAAGGCAAAAACATTTCAAAGAATAGAGAAAGCACAAGAATATTCTATATTAGCAAAGTTCTGGGCTGGCATCTCCAGGGTCAGCTCTCTACTTGGCAAAAGGACTGTTGTCTGAGTCCCATATGATCTTTTAGAAAGTCAGTGAGTTTTGGCTTCTTTAAAAATATCAACCACCACAACTTTTTTTTCCACATGTCACATTTTGATATCTCATTCAACTACTATGTTTTTCCTAGCTAGTCCACAGATAACAGAAGATCAAGATCTAGAAAAATTATCCCATGAACGCTTGTGTGTTTCCACTAGAAATGCTAAAAGAGTGGCAGAGGCCTTCCTTTAGGAATTAATGTACTAATAAATATATTTTTATTCAAATTATACAATAAGCTATGAATTTCCATTTACTGTAACAAAAGTTGAGAACGTAGTATGTTCAAAGGAGTTCTAAATGACCAAAAAGGGCTTCATGAAACATCTGGCATGGCTTGAGTCAGTCTTCCATATCTTTCATGGCTTCTAGCTGCTGCTCCAGAAAGGCCTGGATCTTCCATAGGCATGATTGACCCTATGCAGATGTCTCAAATGCCCTGAGGCATCTCAAATGGCACTAGTCATCTATTTGTGGACAACCAAATCACTGTTTAGTATAAGGGTTAATGTTAAGTATATCTTAACTTAAAATCCTGGAATTGTCAGGGTTGGAAGGGACCTTAAAGATCATCCAGTTCCAACCCCACCGCCATGGGCAGGGACATCCCCCACTAGATCAGGCTGCTCAGAGCCCCATCCAGCCTGGACTTAAAAACTTCCAGGGATGGGGCTTCCACCACTTCTCTGGGTAACCTGTGCCAGTGTCTCACCACCCTCATGGGGAAGAACTTCTTCCTAACGTCCAGTCTGAACCGATCCATCTCTAGCTTTAATCCATTCCCCCTAGTCCTATCACTACCCGATATCCTAAAAAGCCCCTCACCAGCTTTCTTGTAGCCCCCTTGAGATACTGGAAGGCCACAATAAGGTCTCCTCAGAGCCTTCTTTTCTGCAGACCGAACAGCCCCAACTCTCTCAGTCTGTCTTCATAGGAGAGGTGCTCCAGCCCTCTGATCATCCTTGTGGCTGTTCTCTGGACACGCTCCAGCACGTCCATATCTTTTCTCTGTAAATCTCTTTTCAGAGTTTTGGACATGCAGGGATGAGATGGGAAATTGATGATGACCTTTCTTGGTAGATTAGCTCACATGGCTTGCTATGAATGCGTCTTTTCTTCTTTGATGTAGGTGGTGGCTAACAATCAAGAAGGATGGCCACTGTTCTCATTTAATGTTCTAAATCTATTTGAACTTGAAATTCAAGATTTGAAATTTAACCCGGATTTGATGTTTTTTTCACCTACCCAAGCTGTAACACCTTTCAGGAGGGAGACATGGATTTCCTTGTCTAATAGATTTTTCCCTATGTGTGCTAATTGGATACACTAACTTATTGGATACTAATTTGTACTAGTAGGTCTCTAAAGCACAGTACTTTTAGCAGAACTGAAAATTATTAGTGTTATTTTGGCATAAGAGTTATCTCCCTCATACTTCACATGACACATCACAACAAGGGAAGGACAACTCTTAGAAAAATCTCAAACCATTATATATTTTGAGGTCTGTTGACAATGAAGTATTAATGATTTCATACAAAAGTGCAACACTAGTACTGATAGATGAAATCCCTTTATAAGGGGATGATACTATGATATGATTCTATGATATGATACACAAACATCAGGCATTATTTAGTCTCTATAGTAGTTCAAAAACTCTACAGTAGTTTAAAAATCAAATGCTGAGAAACAATCTATGACACACATTACAGCCAGTTTCCATGATTTGAGCAAGTGGTAAATGTGTGGCTGTTGTAAAAAAAAGGAGAAAAAGGGGCAGCTCTCTACACAATGTAAAGTCAAACACTGATGAATACCTTACACTCAGTAGATGTAGCTCCCCAATCACCCTAAGTAGGGACAGGTTTATAGTTCAGTTGTGAACAAACTGGAAAACCACTTTGTTTGTATATGTTTCATGAGGGACTACAGAGACACAATTTGGCTGAAATGATGTTGTTTTAATCCATTTTTCATCCCGGTTTAAGAAATAAAGTCTTTTAGTTCTTTCTCTAGAAGGGAAAAAGTGATTTGTTTTTCAGCTGATGAGACTATGCTAGAAATGTATTTTACCAGCCTCATCAGGTTTCAGTTATCTTCTGTGGCTGAAGATGAAGGGAACAGAATACTTGTGAGAAACACAATTAGGGGGGATGATGGCTTGCAGGGCCCATCTTTTGCATGTAGCAGGACAACTGGGGTGACCTTGGACACTGTTAGGTAAGAATTCATCCATCCTGTCCTCTTTGAATAATAAGAACATGAAGAAAGGAGGGAGTAAGTGATGAACAAAATTGAAACAAGTCAAAACAATTTTATATAAAGTTTTAATAGTCTCCTTGGTGCACCATGTGTTTTATTTAATATTCTTATTGTCCTGAGTTTTCCCACTTGACTCTCTTCATGCTTAGTCATTAATTTTACACATAGTTGCTGTAAAAGTATACTAAAGTACCATGTTGGAAGAAAGCCTCTGATTGATTAATCATTTATCTCAGTAGAAAAGCAATGAACATATTTGATTTCCAGCAGCTTCAGATATATACAGCTATAAAATGAGATGTAAATTGCAATAGATAGCAATTTCAAGAAAATGTGAAGAAGTTTATGTAAGAATGTAAGTGTTGAATGAGAGGGCTCTATCAGAATACTTCACAACGTTCATGTAACTGTTTATTAACTCTATGCCCTTCCTTTGCTTTTTGGGTGATGGATAATGGGATTATGTACCTTAAAGTTTAAAGGTGTAGCTAACAGTGACCTATGAACACTATGAAACAATCATCTATTTATAGGTTACAGCCTGCAATCAATACCACCTTCTGTTTAAGTTAATCAATGTTGTCTTTAATTGATTAGCTTGGGTTGAAAACCTGCCAAAGTGCTGGACTGCTGGGCAGGGGGTAGGGAACATACTTATTACTGTTTGGTTTCCACACACTGTAAGATAATTTCAGTATTTATTCATGGTCAAGGAAATATAAAGCAAAATAAATCTTTACTGTATGTTTCCTCATTGTGTATTCAGATTTCATCAGTAAAAGACAGATAAACTAGCAAGAGATGTCATAAATGTCTGATGTACAATCCAGGTTTATATATACATATATATAAATATATATATACATATA
>NW_009733275.1:0-8941 GCF_000703405.1 Apaloderma vittatum | reverse complement strand
ACTGCCAGGCGAGTCTGTAGAGACAGGGCAGACTCAAGGTCTGGCCAGGACATCAAGTCCAAGGGTTAAGGTCTGGCCCTGGGTGAATAGGGTACATACTCAGGCAGAGGCACGGCTGTAGGGTGGCTCAGCCAGGGACCAAGGGTGACGGCCTGGAGGTAAATGCAGCACCCAAGAGAAGCAGATAGCCTGACACTGCAAACTTTTGTAAAATTGCATAATCCATTTTGCTGTCTCTTTTCATGTGCTGGTTGTTGCAATCGTTAAGCAGTCCTGCATGCTGATATTGCTTGAGTCTGAGCTCATGTGCCTGTCTGCTTCAGGTCTGTTTTCGCCTAGTATTTTGGATTCCTGAACACCTTTGTTATATCAGAGTACAGCCCACTCAAGATAAGAGTCATTCTGGCATGGATGACTTCAGTTGCTGACACAATCTAATTGTCTTGTCAAGGATGAATTCTGGATTTGCAGTAGTTTCCTTTTGAGTGACTGTGATGAAATCTTTTATCAGGGACTTATTTAACTCGTAAACGGGCATGATTCTCTCTGCATCTTTTGGCAGCCATGTTTTTAAAGTGTTTTCTTCATACACGTAGCAAAAACTAAGCCTCTAATGGATTTCATTTTTGCATGGAGTACCATATTCCCTCTGGTTTTGTGACATTGCATTGTACTTCCTTTGTACCTCTGAACTAGCAAATACATTGGCTGCTTCAGAATCTGACTGGCATCTGAAAGTTTTTCTTTTTCACTGACATCTAGTAGTTGAAGGTACAGAATGAACTGTGGTGTGCAACTCCTCATTTTTCCTTGTCCTTTTTTGTTCCTGGAGCCCAAGAGGCCAGTGAATCGTTTGTGAAATTGCTTTAAGTGTGAGGTCCTTGAAAGAGAGTTATTGTTCAGAGAACAAGTCCGGCAGAACAGGGCTTTCTCTAACCTGTGCCTGTCAGATGACTGGTTGCTTTTCTGTTGTTTCCCCCCCTCCCCCGAAGCCAAGATAAATGAATTTGCACATTCAAAGTCACCAGTCTTTGTATTTTGTGGCCTTTTTCTGGTGACCTTTCTCAGTAGTGGTGAGAGGCAAGCAGTGTTCATAGTCTGTAACATTATTTCCTAGTGTTTGCAGTAGTACCTCTGCTTGCAGACTTGTGAGAGCAGTGCATCCCCTCAGTTTGGGACTGAGCTAGACAGAAGATCTGTAATCTTACCTTCAAAATTCTTTGTTACAACATTGCTCAAATACAGGATTGCATGCTAAACCAATATCTAGCTCCAGGCACATTCATTACTATCACGTGCAGCCCCTATTAAAAGACTTGGTTAAATGACACACATGACTTAATCCTATTCATGTGTCTGCTTAAAGTATGGTTGTTAATTTACAACATAACAAATATGTGAAAATCTAAATGTTAATATAGAGAGGCTTTGTCACTGAAGTTTGACCATTTTTAGCTAATGTTATGCTTCACAATGGTCTAACATATCATGAAAAGTTGAGCCAAATGTGAGTAATCACTAAAGTCCGTTACAGAGCAGGTGAGACTTTTCATGTCCAGCCTAAAGCCATCAGCCTCTCCAGAAGGCAGCAAGCAATAGCTTGACTGAGGAAGAGATTACTTCCTTCTTAGATAAATGACCAGTAGTTCGTGTTTTAGTGGAGTGGACGAAGGTGAATTGCCCCAGAGATACAGGTGGATTGTAGGGTAAAAATGGTTTTCAATGTAGGGGGGAATATGAGCTGAAAAAGAGCTGTGAGTTTGTTAGATAAGAAGACCCTTCAAAGCTGATCTGAGTCTAGATGGACGTAGACTTGTTTCTTTTAGTTTCCATTCTCTTGTGACTTTGTAGACCTGGGTAAACTGCAGTGTCTATTGTGGATGTTGTAAAGAAATCCATTTATTAGGTGTTTACCTTGACCTAGTTTGGGTGAGGGATGATAGCAATACAGCCAGCTAGCTTGTAGGAATTTGTACCCCTGCGCTCTTGCAATTAATAGATGGTACTGAACTGCCGTCAAGCAGCCAGCAGCCCAAAACATTTCTTAGAGGCTGTAAAGGATAGTGGAGTTGCACAGACCAATGCACAAGCTCATAGCTCAGTGCCTAAAAAGAAGAGATATTTCCATTGCTGAAGAGGAAGTATCTCTGGAATACTAGCGAGAAGCCCACGGATTGCAAAGGAGTGTAAGGATGGAGGACATTAACACAAATTTCAAAAAGTGGGAAATTCGAGATAAAGAAAAGTGAGATAGTATTTTTAGGGTATGCACAAAATTCTTTTGCCCTGATACCTTTAGCCCATTCCTATACTATGTTTCAAGATTAGATTTCTTCCAGCTCCTGTTAGTCGCTTCCCACATGGTGGTTGCCTTCACTAATGTAAAGGTTGAGCAGATTGTTAGGTCTGCAGGCCTCTGAGATAACATCCCATTTTTAGAATTAGTTCAGTTTTCATTAATGAATTAACTGGACATATAAATATTTATGACTATCTCAGATGTCTGATTACAACAGGCAATAAATAATTCATTATAGAAAATTACCTTTGTACAATTGATACCACAAGGATATAAATCAGATATGGCAATTTCCAAAAAAGCAGCACAATATCTTGGTTTTGCTGGAACACCATCAAATGAACTTTTTTTTTTGGTTAACTATTGCTATTCTGAGCTGTGTAACAAGCCTTCCATTGTGTGAATAGTAGTAATGTGAGAAAGTCTATTTACAGAAATGTGCATGTAGTATAAGCACATTGACAGTTGGGACAATTTAGGGCATCTATATACAATATACGGTTTCTGTTTGATATTGAGAAGTTTCTGTATGTAAGTCTATCAGGCAACAGTTTGAATGGGGGTGTATTAGACTTGTCTGTTGTATTTCTGTATCTGCAGATTGGTTGAAATAAACTTTGCACCTACCAAAAGCTAATAAAGAGGAAAAATTTAAATTTTGATGACTAAATTGCATTTAAAGGATTGAATATTCTGTGTGACAAGCCAATGATAAGCTTTAAGCTTGAATTGGGAGGCTAGACTTCAGTGGGAGCTTTTAGTCACATTTGAAGAGGAAACACCTAACAAGGAAGGCCTGGAGATTAAAGGGAAGGATTTTGTATCAGCTATTTTAAAGGAAAATCAGCCTCTGTTTCCACAGAAAAAGATGCTTGCTGCAGAAATCAGGAAGAGTGACTTAGAAAAGAAGAGCAACAGCGTTTCAGAGTAAAGTGGCACAAGCTTGCAAAAAGAGATTGACGACTTGGCTACAAGCTGGAACACAGAAGGTTCTGCAAAAATGTTAGGAAAAACTTTTTCACTGTGAGAGTGACAGCACTGGAATAAGCTGCCCAGGGAGGTTGTGGACTCTCGTTCTCTGGAGACATTCAAAACCCACCTGGACGTGTTCCTGTATGACCTGCTCTAGGTGATCCTGCTCTGGCAGGGGGGCTGGACTAGATGATCTTTTGAGGTCCCTCTCAACCCCTGACATTCTGTGATTCTGTGACTCATGGTTATAGTGAGTTAGAAGCTGATAGAGTCTGAGATGGCAGGAAGCTGAGACAGTGAAGTCTTAAAGCATGTTCATTGTTTTGACTATGTTCCTTGTTATAGCTAAAGTAACAGGGTTTTCAGAAACCCTGGTAAGTCTGTGCATGTATCTGTTTCACGTCAGACATATCTTTAAACATATCCTTGTGGAGCTCTGAGAGAGGGTTTCAAGGCATTGGAGAAGTTGCTGCCAACACACCTCTGTGGCGAGCTGAGCTGGTCCACAGTCACGTGTCTGACAAGAGAAGCCAAAACGGATGTGCCCTGAGCCTCAGGGGATGCTTATCAGCACAGCAATCCTTGGGGTTGCCTCTGTGCTGTTACCTGGGCACAGCTGATGAGTCTTCTGCGAGGGCCCTTGCAACAGAATGTTGCTGTAATGTTTAGAGAGATGTAGCTTGAGATACCTCTGTAGGAGATGCCTTTCAATACAAACTATTAGTATTGAATGGTAGTAGTTCGTCCAGTTTGTAAACAGAGAACCTGAAGCATGTGTAAAATATGGTTTCTGAAGTACAGGAGTGAGTTACAGTCAAGAGTATCTCTTGAGTTCTCCTCACTCCTAGGATTGTATCTGAAGTGTAAACTCTCTTTATGATGCTATCTAGCAAAAGGAACATCCTACAATGAGATGGTAAAATCCTTACCCCACATCACTCGGACCATATAAAAATATCTTTCTGCAATGAATGTCAGTTGCTGTTTTGCTCATGCTTTTATTATGCTTCAAGCTTTGCTCTTTTAGTAGGTACTGTCTGCTTAAACAGAGAGGTAGGGACTGAGGGTATTTGCAGAGGGTATCCTCACTGAGGAAAAATGAGCCATCACTATATGATATGATGGAATCTAATGTCTCTAGGTTACAGTATTGTTAAAAATTTGGTGCAAACATAGTGCTGTAGATCCTGTGTCATACTGTGAGTTCAATCTAATTTACTTACTTTTGTGGTGAAAGCCTTCACTAATTTTTCAGGTCAGTACTGCTTGTGGTGACATCCAAGTATTTATCTGTTCTCTCTCTCTTTGGTTTGTCAAATACTATCACAAAATGTTTTCCTTTTTGAAGTTCTGAAAGCTCACAGTATTGAACACAGAGCTGTCATAAACTGAACAATATGTACAAGAAAATGGAGTAGCTGCTAATGAATTGTCAAAGGCTTGTTGTCCCAGGTCATAGTAATATATCCCAGTGCATGGTACAACATCCTTACTTGTCGTGTTTTCTCTTTGTAAATTAAGTTCAGGCATTCTCTTGACTTTCTTCAGGAGCATCTGCAGCAGTCCAAGAGTTAATCTAGAAAAAGAGGCCAGTTTGTTACTTAATTCTGTGTTTAAATTAGATTCTGAAAGTTCATGCACAATTTCTTGTTTTGGCTATTATTAAGTTGTCCTCTCTTCAAGATCACAGCTCTTGGAGGTGTTAATCTTCCTCAAATCCCCTGAATCAGTAGGAATTGAAATTGATTAGTGCGTCTCAGCATGAAATATCTGGTAGGGGCAAGCTTTGAGAATTTTTGGTTGTGTCCATATCAGCATTTGTTGTTTCTCCTAGGGTGCTTGTACCTTTTCCCTCAGTGGGACAGCTGAGTACTTTGGTAATATGGTTTTGTATTTGTGGACATTAGGCCTACATGTAAATTGTGTAGACTTTCAGGCATCTTCTCCTGTGTGATACAGACAAATTAGATCTTTCTTACTGATGGCTGTATATCAGAATATATACTGAAGTGTACTAGGACCTAAATTACTCTTTAAGTTTTGAAGTTACAAAGCCAAATTTTTTTCTCAAATGAGTATCTGAGAGAATCAGAGTACTGCAACAATGTTGTTCACTATGCAAGTCACAATATACAACTGCAAGAAAAGAAAACGTCCATCAGTTATATTATACCATGGAAAGCTATTTTCACCTTTTTGGTTTTTTTTAATTCGCCCCGCCTGAATCTAGTTTGCTAACACATAAATCTTTGTGCTTGTCTTAAATATTAACAAATGATAAGGTCTTTTTTTGGTTTCAGATCAGCAAAGAGCGAAGTTGATTTTGTTCCTTTCTGCAGATTAAGGCATTATCAAGTAACATATACAGGTGTAACAGCTCAGAGAAGCTTCTATATGTATCTGTCCTTTTTTTTTTTTTTCAGCCTATCTGTATCTCAAAAGCCCTAACTGATTTTCAATTTCAATAATTAACTGTGAGCAGCAGTGACCGTTGACATTGTCTTGCCACTTCTTTTCAGTCTTTTCAGCTGGAAGACGTCACAGCAACTGCTTGTGGATTTGCCATGGTCTTTGTAACTGAATTCAGCTTAGATAGTTATAAGCCCAAATAGCATAGCCCGAATATTGCATTTATAATTTATTAAACTTAATTCTTTAAAGGTTCTTTTGATAACTGCTCCAAGAAGATAGCTGCTGAAGGAAGTTTAAAATTAATGGATTCTATCTCATATGCCTATTATTATTTTTGAAGCCTGTTAGAGAAGAGAAATTATGCAAATTGGTGTCACGCTAGGCTACTGCACTCATGCTGGTAATGCATAACAACTAGCTCACTGATGAAAATACTTCGTCTTAAAGCAAGAGTCATTGTCAGCACTAAAAGATGTTCTTTGTATCACGATTAACAGTTTATTATTATTTTTCTTATGGATAAAGGAGAGTGTTCTTATTAAAAATCCTCATTAGAATAAAACTGCTGTAGAAGTAATACTGAAGAACTACAGTGATGAATTACGATTGATTATATTATGCAATTAAGGTATATTGCGAAACAATAGGAAGATCCCTTCAAAAAATTAAGCAGTTGTTGCTCACTCTCTGTGAATGACTAAGTGGCTTTAATTCCTCAGCTCCTGCATGTAAAAGACTTGATAAATAGATCAGGCTCAGGATCAATTAGTGTCACAATGATCCTTAGTATTAACGAAGCGATGCTGCTGGGATTGAACCAGTTTATCTGTACCCTTCATGACAGCATGTTAAGCTAACACGCACTGCATTGTCTCTCTAGTACTGGGCTTGGGAACCAGCACGCAGAACACGCTTCCGTGCAGCACTGGCCGACACAAGCGCTCCCTGTGAGGAAGCTATCATAGTCCTGAAGAATTCCAATATCCTTAGTGGGACAAAAATCCAATATAAGATAAGCTGGTTTCAGAAAATAGGTCGCTAATGTAAGTTTGCAATTATTTTCTTCCCAGGTTTATCCTACATCTGTCTTTAGATTTCTTTTTCCTCGTCTGTACACAAAGCATATCGAGCTTTTCTGATTAGACTGCAGTGAAGAGTCTGGTTTTGGTCTAAGGGTCGTCATTCTGTTGTTGCTCTTCATCCTTCCATTTTAACACTAACACATGCATTTTGTTTGCTCTGTTAAACTGTTGCCAAAGGAGGCCGAGAAAACCTCAGGTATTGATTTTTCACACATGGGGACTGTAGCTCGTAGTTGCTTGATTTGCCACCTGCAGTTTATAACTGAATGGGCTCATGGGATTGTAAACTTTGTTTTAGCACCGAGTTCCCAGCCTGAGGTGAAATTGATGTGTTGACTGGTAGTCATTTGTAACTGCTTTAATGTATTTTGCTTGCTGGAATTCTGTTTAGATAGCTGATATAAATAGCATTTTTGCAATAGGAATGTCACTGATCAGGACTTCCCATCTGACTTGTTGATCTTAACTGAATTTCAGATATTTGAATCTGGTCTTGGATAATCATTTTTGCTTAATATTTTTTTGGGTCTTTCTGGTTTTCATCTTAGGTTTATAATGTAATAACTGTAAAGTATATCATGGTAACTGATCACATACATAATTTTACTCAACATTTGGTCCTTGAAGTTGTAGATGTGGAACTGCTTAAGTAGTGGTCAAAATATGAAATATGTTGTAGTTCCTCATGAATGATCAGAGGCTTTCTTTTCAGTGGTGGTCAAAACTTAACTTGAAGTTTCTCTTGATTTCTGTGTTAGTAGCAAGGTAGCTTTACCTCACAAGATAAGACAACTCTGCAAAAATACTTGGTTTACCATGCACAGGAAGTGATTTTTTTATTTTCCAATAATTTGAATCTCAGCAAAGCTTTCAGTCTTTCATCACTGAGTGCAATTTTCTCTCTTGGTCCAAGCTTCCATTATAGGTTGGCTTAAATATATAGTACCTCCCAGAAACCTTGGAAGTGTAGTTTTTCCATTAATAATACGTTTCGCCAATTTTGTGGAAACAAAAACATATTTCTTGCATGTTAGCGAGAAGTGCGAGTTTGCTTTACTAGTCATATCTGAGAATTATGCAATCTTTATATGCCTTGGTGTGACCATTTTTTTGCTTAATTTACAATGTCAACACTGATCTTAGGATATTTATATTCAACTTGGTGAAACAGTGTTTTGAAGTTTTGTGGGAAAATCCCTTCTTGCAGAAGATTACATTCAGTTGATAGAGAAATCCCCCCCCGCTGCCCCAAAAAAATGTTCCTACAGTTTTCATAAAAATCTGTGTCTGGCTAGAGGAACCATAAGCAGTGTCCTCTCTGCAGGTGATACAGGTTGAATTTGGTCTTTGATATATTCTGCTGTGGTTGTTCCACCCATGTGCAAACACTTCCAGCTTAGCTACAGCAGGTGCTGGTTTTTGGGGGTATCAGAGGAAAGAAAAAATGATGGTAGGAAATTAAAAATATGCAGATTGATCTAATTTGTTAGTTTCACTGCTCATGAAACAAGTTGATTTGTGGCTTTCATAGTTTTGTGCATTAGTTTACTAATCTTTTCACTCTAGCTATATTTCAGCTTTTGTGCGTATTCAACTAGAGAAGCTCAGCTATGATAGACTAGAATAAAGCATGTTCTTTCTATGAACTCCTATGAAAATGAGTGGGATTGAATTATTCTAACAGAAAGAAATTTGATTACTAATATAATACAGTTGATATCAATGAAGATTAGATAGATGAATCAAAGCACCAAGAAACTTTCTGAAGTACTAGTGATAATTTTTATTTAAAAAGATGGAGTAGCTTGAATTCACCCTCCTTTTGAAGACCTCCCTACTCTAGAACACCACAGTGATTGCTTGTTCTGTTCTTGATTAACGCATGAAAATGAGGCAGTGCTTAATTTAAGGCACATGGCCCCATTCTGTGCACACTGAGCAGATCTCTTTTAGGCTAACGTTAGACTGTCTGCAAGTCGCATTCAGCTAGCAAATGGCTTGAGGTGAAGCAAACTGGTATGACTGTTAGAGAGGACAATGACACAAGCCCTGGGTCTGTGGTAGGACAGAAGTGACTTCAGAAAGCATTCATAGGAAGCAGAAGAAACCTGATTTTTGAGGGAGATGCAGTTATGAAGGACCCAAGGTGCCAGCAGTGTTACCTGGACTTGGTGGA
>NW_009733274.1:0-5630 GCF_000703405.1 Apaloderma vittatum | reverse complement strand
CCTTAAAACTTAAGTTTGATTACAACAGTACTGCTTTAGTACAACACGAGAAATGGACCACCCTCTTGGCTGCCTTCTACTGAAATAGTTTTGAAATGCATGTGAATATATTAATAATGAATGGAAGACCAGTTTTGTGATGTGTTTTGTTAATTAAGCTTTGGCCTCATGCTTACTAATCACTATGATGGTGATATTAAAAGAAAAATGTCTCGATCAAACTGAGACCAGTGCTGTTGTTCACTTAGTTACCTGTGAAGCTAGGAAAGGCAATGAGCAAGCATTCCTAGTGATCAAAGTAGAAGCATAAACATATCTTGCGAGGTGTTACATCAAAAGTCACAGCTATCTTGCCTGTGGAGGCACTTGTTTTTAATCAGCTATAGGTTCCTCACAGGCTGTGTGTCACTTACCCCTTCGATGTGTGTCCTTACTCTCCCCTATTTTCTGCTAGCATCAGCAATAAGGAGCCCTCTCCATTTTTTTGCAACGGTGTTTAACTCATGGCTGGTGACTGATTCCCTTGGAGGACAGGACCTGATACGGAACTGCAGAGCACATGGCTTTCATTGCATTCTCAATTATTTGCCCAGATATCCATGAGCAAGATAAGATTTACTCAGAAAAAAGTTGGTGCACTGTATAGGAGAGAATCAAATGTGACCATCACATGCATTCCCATTCTTCCGCCAAAAAAAAACAATTGGAAGCAAGGCCCAAACCCAGCACTGCATAGTAGAGGCAGCTGATCTGGGATGCGCCTCACACAAACTGCATTATAAGTTGTCTGCTTGGATGGTGTTAGTCCTGCCCATTTGGTAATCCTGGTGCCTATGCTTCATGCCTGCTCCTGTCAGCCAGCATCTATATGAGGTGCCTGCTGGAGGGGGGGGAGTCTGGGTGCAGGGAATTTAAGAGAGAGATGCTTCCAAAACTCGCTCTCGAGTATTGCAAAAGTAGTCCTATGTTGAGGTATTTCGGTTATTTGTCAGTGAATGTTTTTTGATGTTCTGTTTTGCTTTTTAATTTTACAAATATTTGGACTCTGCAGTAGTAGATTCCTGTCATATCTCCTATATGCATTTTTTTTCCTCCTCCTAACATTGAGCAACATAATATTCTCTGTTTATATTAACAGGGGTTTGCTTGCTGGTATGTTAGTCTTTAGATTTTGTGGATTTTCCTTGGACTTCTTTTGCAACTAGTACTGTATTTGTGAGTAAACTTACACAGAACTAGTCCTCACAGGAACCTGAAATGTGTATGTGGTAATTATGCACCAAGATAATTATATTTATTTACAAAACCCACACAGCATTATAGACATGAATGCTGACTGTAGTGTTTGGAAGCTTCCTGTTTGACATAGCTGGAAAGAAATTGTATTCATGGTTAAATGGGATGCTGGAAATAGTAAGTGTGTCCCCATATTAACCATCAGAATGTGTGGGTTTGACTATGAGCTTTCAAAGCTCATTATTGTGTTTCCTGTCTGTGAATATTTGCCCGTTAAAAAAAAAAACACCAACTTGTTGTATGCTGTGATGACTGACTTTCTTTCAAATGGTTCCAGTTCATAAAGGCTGACTAGTTACGAATAAGCTAGGCAATCGTGGAAAAAAGAAATGACATCAAATCTTAATTCAGGCAATTGAAACTCCTGAAATATTTGTGGTTATAACAATTATCATGATATACTAGAATTAACTGACTGGAGTTTAGCAATAGCTGAGCATTTGCCACCTTCTGGGCTGCTAACAAATTAAAATACCCTTATTTTTCATTCCGTGTACCAGAAAATCCTGCTAAGTGTGTTTAACTCTCTGTAGACTTTTATCCTGCTGTATAAATATGGGGGAAAAAAAGTCTGGTTAAGCTGAAGGAGCCTAGATAATCTAGGTAATTTAAGACTCTTCCTTTGTGTTTAGTGCTATGAAATTGTAAAATAATGAGGTTGCAAGCTCCTAAATATTTCCACTAAAGGTCATATCGGTGACAGTGCTTGGCTGTGTTGGTACACTGGTGGTTGTGAAGGAGCGATGACTGGACTGCTAGCTACAGAATGCTAAATGCCTCATTGCAGTGTGCTTGTGTGTTTTTCTCTGACTATTACAGATTCCCTAAATCTTAGATTTGACGAAGGATTGCTGTATTCATGAATGAGAGGAATTATCAGTATGAGAAGGAATGTTTTCTTGGCTAAGCAAAATGGAGTTCTGAAGGCATCTGTAATTCCTGTAAGAGATAAATGGGGCAAAACAGGATTAACTGAGGCTTATTAGTCACAAAGAGCAGAATCTGTTGCAGGAGAAACTGGTCATTAAGTGCATTTAGAGAAGAGTATATGTGTGACACAAAACTCTGAATCACAATTTTCACAAAATTCACTGCATCAAGAAAGTCAGCATTATAGTGGTGGTTTGAAGAAGTAAACTCTTGGGGTTATTTCCTTTTGAAATGTTTTTGGCAACTAAGGTTAAACAGCAGCTGACTTTGGTATCATAAAATGTCTTTCAGATGGCTGAAGTGTTGATGCTAAAACGAAAGCAGGATATAGTTTTTAAATATCTCTTTCTTCTTGAAACTGTAAGAAATTTTATAATCGTAGAAGTTACCTTCCTGAAACAATTGTTTCGTTTGTAGGACACATCTTCATTGTCTGCTGTGTGTTTAAAAGGAAATAGCCCAATGTTCAGAAAGTTATTTTAACTAGCAAAATCGTATGTTCGTGTACTGAGCAGTGTTAATTGAGAAGTTTCAAAATTGCAAGGCGTAGTGTGAATGTGGCTCTGACTGAAACAAAGGAAGGGATTTGTGGGTATAGTTTTTTTGTGGTTTTTTTTTTTTTTCCTGGCCAGTTGCTACAAATAAAAGAATACATGGTTTTTGTTTTAGCTCAGATATTTCTTGGGAAGTGGGAAGTCTTGCATAATGTTTACAGTCTACCTCAGGAACTGGAGAAAATAGTCTGGAATAAAACAATGTATTAAGTCATATTTTTCTTCTCCAGGTTTCAGAGTGTTTTTAGTGTGTTTATAGGTTTTTAATTTTTTTAACTTACCCACAGTCAATCTAGTAGCTCCTTTGATACATAAAGACTAGACTTCTTTCCCCTTTATTCTGCGATCTAAATACCTTGTGCTCTCATACCTCCGAGTCTGCCTCCTACAGTGATAGGCTCCACATTCCACCTCTCAAAAAAATTTATCATTTCAGGCTTCATAATTTAAAACACAATATTTATTTTTAAAAAACTACTGGTTTACTAAAATATTAAATGGCAAGTATTATATAGAACTTACGCTCTGTGTCACGAAACAACAAAATGTTGTGTTTCCAAAATTCTAGCATTCTTCGTAGGGTGTGAAATATTAATGTGATGTTTGACATACTTTAAGCCACTCTTTCATAAAAAGGAGGTAGTGTGGGTGAATTGTGTGTGGTCTGCATGCAGATCTTTAATGGTGACCTTATGTGAAGAGAATAATAACTGAACCATAATAGATAAGGCAAATTCAGTTCCTGAATACCTGCTTGAGATTTGGCAACTGGTAGATATTACGATGAGGTTAGAATTTGCTCAGACAACACAAGATGAAGGCATTAAAAAATACCATAAGGCAGCCAGCTCCCATTCAAAATTAGCATTTAAAATGCTAATTTAATAGTGAAAATTTATGAAAGGAAATGTTCATGCTAGAGACATAAATCCCTGGTTACATAACTGGAGACACAAATTGATGCTAATATAAGGCTTCAGTAGTTGTGCCAAGTGAGCATAACCTGGTTTAGGTCTGCTTGGCTCTGAACCTGCAGCTGGAGTAATTTTGAGCAGAGGAATGATTTGTCCCTCCATTTCAAAGGCTTTAGAAAGCATTGAGGTACTTAATTTTCTTGATGCTTTGATTGCATATGCATATTGTATTTGTCAGTGTGCGGTGTTAGTTTGAAACTGCCTGCTTCTCAATTTCTTGTTCTCCTGAAAATGAGAGGTTATTTTTTGTACTTTCTTGTTAATAGATGAAATCCGTTTTGACACGGATGCGTTGACTATCTTGATTTTTGGTGTCAGCTTCTTTGTGATGCTCATAGCCTCTTGACGTGAATCATATTGTGACATATATTTAAAGGCAGGGGTGGGAGGTGTGTATGTACTTTATTTTCTTTTTACATGATTTAGACAAATGAGTGATTATTAACTTTCTTAGATGCTACCTAAATTTCTTTGATCTGTTGCAAACAAAAACATGCCCAAATGAATGCTTAGAGTCACTGTCCAAATGAATTACTTCTGTCCCATCATTGATGGTTTTAATTCTTTTCTTTTCCTCAGCTTTGAGGCGTCCTCACATATGTCTGTATTTGTCAGCATAGTCACTTATTTCTCCAGCACTTAATATAGTTTGTTTTGTTTTTTTTTTTTTCCTTTTTAAAAGTATTTCCCTGGGTACTTTGAGAAGCTTTTCCTCAAGCAGATGTATGTCCATCTGCTGACAAAAGTCTGAATGAATTCAAACCCAAAAGTTGGATGGTTTCCTGTATTTAAGATGTGAATTGGATGTGATTCAAATGTAAAACCTGCAAACATACTCTAAGTATTTGAATGTTTAATCTACTGCCTTACGGCTAATCTTTATTTTTCAGTCAGGTGGTTAGAGCAGATAAGAAACTGGCTGTGATATTCAATAGGCTGTGCAAATTCTGTTAACTGAGTTCTTATGTCTTGTTTAATGTTTACAAAAGCCAACCTGAGTAACCTTGAAATCAGTGGAAATACTGCTCTGGGAGCAGTATCAGGCTTTTTTTTTCCCCTTTCCGTTATCTAGATTAGTGATTGCATGTTGGAGTGTACACAAAAATGAAGGGGGAGTGTTAATTACATAATGGATTTTCATTATATATAATGTGCATTTTTCTCCATAGCCTCATCTATGTGTTGCTTGTACATCGAGCAACTATAGTTTGGGTTTTTTTCTGTAGAATTCACAAGTTAATTCTAGGTACAAGAATTCCATGTCATTGCTCTAAGTATTTTCCCACATTCAATTTTACAGTATGCTTTTGAAATAGTTACTATCTAGATTGTCAGCAGTGAAGTACAGCTGTTACAAAGCACATATCCAGTCTCTGCTGTACGTGTAGTGGTTGTGCTTTTTCCTTACTGCATTCTTAAACAAAAACTATTATTCTGCTTGGTAGAGATGTTGCAATACTCCTTTGTGTGTCTTTGCCGTTTATTAATCGTGAAAGATTAAACACAGCGTAAAATCAAGGCATTATCTACTTAACAATAAGCATGGCAGCGGGAAATACTGTATTTGTGTTAAATGTCTTGATTATCTAAAACATTGCCAAGCAATAGTAATGCAGAACAATTGTGATGACTGCTTGTAACTACATTGCAGGACTAATAATAAATCTTCCACATTTAAAATTAATCATTTATTACAGGAAAACTTGTGGCATTTGTTGTGGTGTTGCAGTTAGGTTTTAATTGGAAAATACCATATACTAAAATTGATTAGTTCCTGCTAGTAGAGTATCTTGATCCTAGGTAAGTACTGGCTGGAAGGTTGCACTCAAATAGTTGTCATCAACACCTCAATGTCCACATGGAGACCAGTGACAAG
>NW_009733273.1:0-15501 GCF_000703405.1 Apaloderma vittatum | reverse complement strand
ACTTTTATTGGACTTTATTACTTTTCTGTCAGGTTGTTCCTCCAACTGTACATCCCCTCCAGTAACCACTGGTGCATGTAGTTATCCCAGCCACGTGCTGAGAGTTTGCTTTTGATATTGCCTGTCCCTTCAGAATGCAGAAGTCCCTCTAAGGGGGAGTCCTGCTGTCCAGTCATTCCCCTGCCAAAGGGTATCACCTGAAAACCTGCTGAGTCTGTGCTCCACACAGTTGCCCAGGCTGCTGAGTAAAATTCTACACAATATCTGCAAAATACCAAGCACCAGTTAGGCTCTGATCTACTCAGCTCTATTCTTTGAGCTCTAAAGTCCAGGCATTCTGCTTCTGTGGTCTATTTCTCCTCCAGCTGGCTACCAAGATATTGTGGGACACTATGTCAAAAGCCTTACTAATTTAAAGGTTAAAGACATCCACTGCTCCCCTTTCATCCAAACTGCCAGTCATCTTAAAAGAGACAGTCAATCAAATTTGTCAGGCACAATTTGCTCCTGATCTGTCAATCCTGTCTAGGTCCTTAGGTGTCTTGAAATACCTTCCATGAAAATGAGAAACCATCAGTTTTCTGGAGGATAGCCTGAAGCTGATGGGTCCACAGTTCCTTACTCTCCCGCCTTCTGGTGGTGGCTGTAGTACTTGCCTTTCTTCAGGCATCTGTAACCTTCCTAAGCCACTATGACCTTTCAGTGATGATAGATGGCAGCTTCAGGATGACACTAGCCAACTCCTCAGAGTCCTCCAGTGTGTCCTATCTGGTCCCACGGACCAGGTTATCTAAATAGACTCTAACTCCATCCACTACTGCATGTAATACCTCTCTCCCCCCGGTTTTGCTTCTAGACATAAGAAGGTGATGAGGAGGTCTGAAAGTAGACTCTACAAAGCCTGAGGCAAAGAAAGTATTGACTTTATCCATATCCTGCAAGTTAAGGCCACCACTCAATAGCAGACCCGCATTTTTCCTGCTCTTTCTTATGTTGCTGATAAAAGCACTAAAATCTTTGTGGTTGCCCTCCAGTTCCCTCACCAGTTCTGAGTCCAGTCAGGTCTTGACCTTCCTCATTTGATCCTTACATGCCCAGGTAATATTTCTCTATTCCTCCTCAGTAGCCTTGCTTCCATTTTCTGCATGCTTCCTTTTTGCATTTGAGTTAAATCAAGAGTTTCCTGTTCAGTAAGCTGGCTTCCTGCCATGCCTGCCTGTTTTTCTGCCCTTCAGATGATTTTCTTGCATTTTGAGCAGGTTGTCACTGAAGTCTGACCAGCCCTTACGAGCTCCCTTACCTTTAGGAGCAGCTTAATATGGGATCAGGCCTGCCAACCAGCTGAAGTCATGTGTCCTTGCTTTCCTCACTGTCTTCAGGACTGTAAACTCCAGCATCTGACAGCTCCTGCAGTCAAGGCTGCTATTGACTGACAGTTCATTCTCATTCAGTGTTCCAGCAAAGCATCTCCCCTAGTTAGATTGCCCAGCACTTGCATCAAAAAATTGTCTTCTGCGCACTCCAGAAATCTGGATTGCTTGAGTCCCATTACACTATTTCCTCAGTAGATACTGGCATGGTTAAGTCCTCCATGAAAGTCAGAAAGACTTTGAGATATTTGTTTCAAGAAATCTTTGTCCATGGTCTCTCCTTGATGAGGCACCACCATAACATTTCCCTGTTCCAGTTTCCCTTCTGACCTTGATTCATCACTTCACAGTGAGCCTGATACCCGTGTCACCATGGATATGACCATTATTTCTTTTTCCCTATACTTGCCATTTTTAAATAAAAAGGCCATGGTTTCTGTGATATGTGTGTGTCTTCTGTCAGAGTTTGCTAGGCAAGTTTTGATCCCATCTGCTCAAGGGCCTTAGGCAGAACATATCTGTCTGATAACCCTGGCATACGAGAGACAACAAGCCACCAGAAGAGGACAGAAGCATTCCTGAGTATGCATAAAAGCAGACTTTCAAGCACATAAGAGCACATGCAAGGATTAGCAGTGTGGCTGGGAATTGCATTCCTGGATGCAGGTGTCTAAAGTCAACTCAAGGCAACCAAAATTTTCATCGTCAGAAAGTATAACATGCACCAGTGCTAAGGATACTTCAAAATACTTGACCCTGTGAAACTGAAATAACAATAAAATCTCTTGTTCATTAAGTCTATTGATTCTAGCTGGGTAAAGAAGAAAAGAGGACAGAACAGGTTTCAATCATGATACCAGGGTAACTGCAGACAATGAAATGGGCAAAGAAAATGGGTAAGTCTGTGTTGATTGAACACAGGAGGAGGACATCTCCGCCTGACCAACCTGATGGCCTTTTATGACAAAATGGCTGGCTACACAGGCAAAGAGAGAGCAGCAGATGCAATACACCCTGACTTCAGAGAGCATGGCATTTTCATTTGGAAGCTGAGAAAATATGGGCTAGAAGAATGGACTATTGGATTGAAAACTGTCTGGACAGTTGAAATTGAAGAACAGTTATTCATGGCTCAATGGCTAGCTGGCAGCTGTCAACAGGTGGAGAAACCCAGGCTCTGATGTTAGGGCTGATTTTATCCAGCATCTTCTGCATCGGCCTCAGTGATTACACAGCGTAAGTCTTGAGCAAACTTTCCAGGGACACCAAACTAGGGGGACTTGACTGGTCGAGTTTCAATCCAGAGGCACCATGAGAAACTCAAGGACTGGGCCAACATTAGTACCAGGAAGCTCAGTAAGGAGAAGCAAGGAGTTGTGCAATGGGAACTGGATAATGTTGGCCTGACTGAAGTTAACAGGATTGTGTCTGCTGAAAGGGGCCTTGGTGGCAACCTGAATGAGGGTCAGCATGGGAACAGTGCATTCTCACTGTAAAGAAGGCAAACTGCACACAGGACTACATTAGGAGAAGCATGGCCAGAAGACTAAGAAGGTTCCCTTTTACTAAGCACTGGTGAAGCGGCACCTGGAGTATGATCTTCAGCTTTGGCCACCTGCTTCAAGAGAGGTGTTGGGAAACTGTGGAGGGTGGTCAAGGCGTGAAACACCTTTTGACACCGCTGCATATAACAACCTCAAAGGAAATGCACTAATGTGGAAACCCATATTCAAAAAGTAGCAAGCTCAGTATTCAGCTGAGCACCTCTCCTGGAGGGTGAAGAGGTATAATTTCAATTTTTTCATTAACAACTTGGGTAGTGCAAGAGAGATTAGATTTTCAGTGTCTTCAGAGAACTGTAATTTGGAAGGAGATGCAAAGACATTCTCAGACTGGTTAGACAGTAAAAAGTGAGAAAGATAGAACAATAGCACATACGAGACAGAGACAGAGAGGCAGAAACAAAGCTGAAAATGCACTGAGAATAGTAGGCTGAAGTGAATGAGTGCCACCAATGCAGTGTTATTACCAAAAAAAAAAGACAAAGCCAATTCTGGAAATATATTAAGAGGAACAACATACATAAAACCATAGGAAGTAATTGCACTCTTTTATATTGTATTTGTATATATATATGTTGCTCAGTTTTGAGGACTGGAAATGAAAAAAGATGGGAGAGAGTCCACAAGCTTACAAGAAGACTGATAAGTTGTTCACATATGACCTGTTAGAAAAAACTGAAGGATATTCAGTTACTTTCACTAAAATGAGAAAATCTGTAGGAGACATTAATAAAAATTCAATACATGGAATAATGTTTTCTAGGAGAGGGTTACAGATTTCTTCAGATCAGAGGACTGTACTAGATGTCAAGAGCTCCTCCAACTTAATACTTCTGTTACCCTAGGAAACCCTCTGACGAATGATCCCAAATGGAGGTCCTAGTTTCCCTTGCCAGATATATTTATCAGGAGAAAAATATCAATCAATGCTCTGCTTCACTCAAGGTACCAGGCTTGATAGCCATGACAGATTTACTATACGCGCCAATTTTATTAAGTATTTCTGGAGTTCTGGGTGTAAAAACTCAGTGGCTGATAAGTCAGGACCTTCCTGCACAGAGCTTGCCCATTTAAAAGCTAGCACATGTCCTCTTTTATTGAACAGCAAGAGTCAAAAAAGGCCTACAGGCAGCCCTGTGGGAAATCCCAAGCAAGACTCCTCTGAGTTGAGAAGCTGCTGCTTTGTGCCACTGTCCCTTGAGAGGGGCCTCATTTGCTTCAGTAGCATTTCCTCACACCCTATCTAAATTACCAACTTATCAACTCACCAATTTGTGGACCACGTTGAAAAAAAGTCTTCTTACCTCCAACTCCAGTGTGCCACAAACCAGTTCATGGAGATCCCCTCTCTGCTACTACTTGGTTTTCAGTGCTCATAGGTACATGTTTTAAATGCACAACATGCTTTATTTTTTTCTTTTGGTCCCTGGTCAGGAGGCTGGTTGCCAAAACCGTACGGCCTGGGAAGGTGGTTCTTGTGGGTCTGCTCTCCCTTAGCAGCACAGAGAAAGGTCAAAACTTCAACAGCAAAAGAATGGGAAAGTCTCTGAAACTTCTTTGTCCTGCTGTCTGCTTTCATGGCAAAGTATTGTTGATCCTCCTGCAGGGAATGTCACTTCCAGGAGGGCACAAGCCACTCAGCACTTTGCTATGTAGCACCAAGTACACCTCTATGAGATGGGCATAGGAAGAGGTGACGCCTGCTGACCAGGGGGTCAAGATCACCCTCACAGGCTAAGAGCCAGTTGCCTTTTCTGCTAGTTTCTGTCAAGTCACATCAAGTGCTACTCAGAGATTGCTCAGTGTGTGAATTCCTCCCAGCTAAAAAATTGCACATGTACGTGCAGGGCTACTTGTACAAGCCTCAAGCACTAAAACCCATGACCTGCCATCACATTTCTGAGCATTTCCTTTTCTTCTCAGAAAGAGAGAGGTACAATTCTATTGTACCTCACCGATGATAAGCAAATTTGACAATGAGAAGCCAAATTCTGAGATCAGGTGGCCCAACTGGTAATGCTCAGGCACTGTTGCTGCTGATTCCCACACGCTGGCCTTGAACAAGCTTCTGCAAAGCATTTGCTCTAAGATGCAAGGGTGCTGGGTGGCAGAGCCAAGCACCCCTCATTCCTCCTGCCCCATTCAGTGAGCTCCTTCACAGTCAAGCAGCAGCTGGTCAGAACAGACACGGGGTCATCTCTGCTCAGTAACCACATCGCTCCCTTGCATCTCCATCTCTCTCTTGTAGAGACCTGTAGGCAGCTGATGAATGTCCAGCCAAGTGATGTGGATGCACCTCCCACATTTCTTCGCACATGATCTTTCTTTAATTCTCATTTGAGAGCTGCCTTCACCTGCTGTGTCACCATATGAGAAATGAAGAGCTGAGGGATTAGCCACATGTTTTCAAAATAACCCAAGTCTTGTGGGCCAAATCTGTATACTTTCCAAATCAGACTGCAAAACTGGAAACGAACTCTAAAATGCTGTGAGATTGCTCATTCCTTAAGGGGGAAGAAAAGAGAGGACCTTTATCTAAGGACCATGCACTTCTGGGCGACATCAAATTCACATCCTTCCTGATGTGAGAAATCACAGGCACATTTTACTCCCATTTCTCCAAAGGTGCCCGGTACTTCAGAGGCCCATGACAATGGCTGAAAGATAGCTGCATGCTTTAAAGTACCAGCCTAATGGACTGTTGCACACTTCCACATACAGAAAAATAATTAAAATTCAAAAAAAGCACTTGGGGGACAGATTTTTGAAAAAGAGCCACAACAGAGGGCAAGCAACTATTTCCAATTCCCACTAGGGTTCATTATCGTTGGTGCAGCATGCACACAACAACAGGGGATAAATCTTGGTCCTGTTGATGCCAAACAGTGTGAGTTTTCCCACTGACATAATGGTGCCAAGGTTCTTCCTCATGGCACTAACTTCAGAGGAGGACAGTTTGGCAACTTAGAAATTTCACACTATTTCCACAGCTTAGATGTTGTAATATGCTTTGCAAGGTGAAGTCTACGCTACAGAACCGTGATTTAAGAAAGCCCTTAAGGCAGTCACAGCCACGTCTCTGGTAAGGGATTTAACCACAGCAATTACTGTTACATATACATGCTTTGGCAGAAAAGACGCTCTCTAAAAATGTAATCCGGTAAGTAATAATAGTTAAAGCTGCAATTCACAACGAGGAAGAACACAGTCCTTCAAAAGCATCAAAACAAGAATCAAACTGTAAAGACATGTATTAGGTTTGCAAAGCCCTAGTTAAATTTCTGATAACAAACCCCCAGTCTTACAGTGACGTAGATCTAGTTCTGCTTTACTTGAACCAAGAATTTGGATGGTTGAAAGGCAAAGTTGAACAAATGGTTTCAGTTTAGTTCTCAAGAGTAATACTGCAATTCTCTATTTGGTAAGAAGGAAGAAATTTGTGAGACAAGATGACAGCCAACAGATGTTACTGTTACAGTAAAATCTATACTGGATCCATAATACTGAATATGATGTTGCAAAGTCTGAAAGAAATTGTTTTGCATGTCTTTGTGACTGATATGTTTACCAAGGGGATTCCTCTCGACCCTCCACAAAACAAAATGCTACTTGCTTTATGTCAGTGCTGCAGCTGTGAACAAGGGCTCAGATTCTAACCACAGAGACTTTAAAATCATTTAGATGCCTACTTTGCAATTTTAAGTAATAGAAATTTGTCATGCAACTGTGATGGGGACAAAGATTTTTTTAATGGAAATATGACGTGGCATATACCCTTACAGCTTGTCTTCAGCCTGTGTAGTCTATTGATGCCTAGAATAAGATACTGCAAGACAAGCAAGCTCAGTGACCCATTCATCTCCTGCACACTGCCTACAGCATTTGTCCCATAACTGGCCTTCAAGGTACATAAGGAGAACTTCATTAGGCTCTCTGTGGAACAGCGTTACGTGCCTGTTCGGTAAAGGGACGAGCGTTTCTTCTAAAGTGCTGCCCATACTTGGCTCGTATAGCATTTAGCTGGAACCCAAAGACCTCTGCCCTCAGGACGGGAGAAGGACTTCATGGCTAACCCATGCTCGTGTTGGATAACTGTGAACAAGTCACAAGGAACATATAAATCAATGCGTGGACTAATGTATGAATTACCAGTTGTGGAGTATTCTCCTACTGGGTATATTTCTTTTGTATTTGAGACAGAACATGGCCACTCCCAGATTTCATTTCTCATGCATATTTCACTCCATTTTTCCTTCCTGCAGTATTTATGCCATTTATCTTGTCCTATATTTACTTTCCTTTTTTTCCTACTTTTGGGAAAAGCACCTAATATCCCTGTAGCGTTAGTTTTTCTTTGTTAGTGTCAAAAAATGTTAATCCGTGAAGACTTGCTTCCTAGATAATGTTAATTCAGCTGCCAGTTTTATAATAGGATTATGCTTTCCAGGATTTAAAAATCCCACTTGTTAGCTACAAAACAGCCTTCTACTAACAGCTATAAAATCTAATTTAATCCCTATTGGCATTAACTAAATAGCTGAGGTATAATTTCTGTCTAGCTACACTTAACACCCTGCTATTGCCATAAATATATAAAATTCCCTTTGAAGTTATAAAAGAAACTGTTCAGTAGGATAAACAAGGTCTCATGAGTCCAATCATATGCCATCTCCAAGGCATAACAAATGTTGTTTACATATTGTAAGGATTTTGTGGACAGTTTATTTAAATAGATTCACCCATGTTTACACGTATTAATTTGCCCTTTTTCTCAAGAAAATTAATACTAAATTACAATCTATAATTATACTACTTAAAAATAATTGGTTAACGAGCTGAAGATTGGTTCTGTGTGGAATCAAAGTTTAAAATGTAAGGAAATAACCTGGCTAAGATGGAAGAAAATATCAATTTGTTCAACATATCCTCTTTTAACACACAATTGCATTGTGGAACCTTAGAAGATGAAGTTTTCTCCAGCCCGTCATAGGAGCAGCAATTCTGAGGCAGTCTAGCAAGAGATTGTAACAAGTAAGGAGGAAAGAATGAGCAAGCCATGGCTTATAACCATCCTAAAATGAACAGCCAGGATCTTTACAGCCATTTGCTCCCAAATGAGGAACAACGCAAGGATTTATGGTCTTCTGGAGCTCAGTGATCACAAATGCAGAAACATATTTATAATTCTTTTCTCCCAATCTTGAAATAACTGTCAAGTACATTGTTCTGGAGAGGGTAGCCCTAACGTACCGCAGAGAAAGAAGGTTAGCAGAAAGAGCTATTACACCAATCCACGGCAGACAGCGCTATGTTACGCAGACATTCAGGAGTTGAAACAGCAATCTCAGAGCAACCAAGCTGCTTTAAAGACAGCAATTGTATTCAAACTCAGAAAACACTAAGCTTTTATTTACCCTTTCAGAAAAAACGCAAAAGGCTATTCAGACTCTGCAGCCCCATTATCACTTTCCTTGATTGATACACAAGAATGCGGATGATAATCTCCCTTGCGATATTCATAGCCAAAAGGAAAGATGGGCAACCTCAGCAGAGCAGCTGACATTAACATCAAAATCTGTAGTATGCTGGATCTGCAGGTGCGTGCATTTGTCTTCGGAGATTGATACACAATATACTTTGGTCAATGCATTTAGATATGCTAACAACTGCACATGCTCCATACATATATAAAAACTACTGCCAAAACTTTCAAATGTGGCTTTATGTTTGGATTTACCCAAAACAAAGAAAATACAAGAGGCATGTTTTTTTGCTTCCTTGCAGAAGAATTCCTTGGTTGGAAGCTCAAACTCTGGGCATGGCAGTGTGTAACCTGAAGAGCTTTTGTGCCCCTGGAGCCTCCTGCACACTACACAGCCAGCAGGGCTATAAAGGTGGCGATGTGAGTAAACAAATGTGTGCACTTCCGAATGCTCTGTCCCTATTTATCATGGCTTTTATGACAGAAAAATCACAAGAGTTGTGTAAAGTCTTCTCTTCTGGTATGTGAGTGTGCAATGAATTCATGGCTCCGGACGGTCTCCACTCTCAGTATGCTGGAGATGTATTTTCGTAGATATTTTGGGTACCAGCCTGTTCCATGAAAGTGTATTCTTCTGGTTTATAAAGTACTGTCTAAGACACAGTCTTTTCACAATTAACAGAAGAAAGGCATTCACAGAATATGTAAAAATAAGGGCTTTAGGCAACCAAAATCCAGATGTTTTGTCTCCTGTTGAACAGAGATAAATGACTCTAAGTTGAAGGGACATCATGGCATAGTCTTAGTTCATGGTGGAAATAAAAGGCTGATTTTAGATGGTTTTGTGCTTATTTTGAGAATGCTGTGTGCTACAACTAGCACAGCACAGATGTCTTCAGTTCAATATATAATGGTGTATAGGAGAAAGAAACTCATGCTCCTGAAGGGCTTAATCCTAAATTATTCATTTAGGCACAAATGTCCTTAATTCACTGTGAAATGTTATCAGAGTAAGGACTGCAGAATCTCCAGCATTGTAAGTATTGTGGACTCCTGCTAGCTGGAAATAACAATGGAAGGAAATGAAGGTTCTGCATAGGTGCTGGTGGTTTAGTTTCCACCAGTGAGTGAGTGTTAGGACCCTTTTCTGTGGTCTCCAGAAGAATAATAGATGAAAATAAAGGTTCAAGGGCTAAATATCATGCTTTCAGGGACACCTGCCAACGGTCCCAAGCCTAGTTATGACCGCACACATCCCCATCCTCATCTGCAACTTCCATGTGGATGGCTATGCTATTCATCTGGCATTAATAATTCTTTTCTCTTACGCAGCATCCCACCAAACTTGGTTTGCTGCCTAATAATACTACTAAACCCCAGGTAAGCAGGTAACGTTTAAACAATTTGGTAAAATAAACCACAGATTTTGCCCATAATCTTCTGAGTATCTCTAAGGTTTCCCCGACATTTCACCATCCTGGGACAGCTTTGATGGCACCAATGCACTGGGAAAACTACCATACATTTCCACCTCTCCCTCAACACCTAAATCAGACCAAAGGTCCACTAGACCACTGCCTTGACTGTGACTGTAGAGATACCTCATAGAAAAGTCTATTCAAGAGGGCAATTGCTGCGTTCTCTGTGTGTCCTATCAATTTCTGTTTCATGTCCCTGCTAATGGGGTCTGTGGGTTTCATCTATGTCTTCAAAATGTGGTCCTTGCAATGCAAAAGAAGCAGGGTGGACTATGAGCACAGTGGAGCCTTAGGTTCAAGACTGGGTTTAAAGATTAATTGCAACAGAGACTTGGACATACAAACATGTTCCTCTGCCTGCTCATGGCCAACAAAAAAAGCAAAGAAGATGTGAAGCAAATGGTGTTGAGTGCTGAGAGCCTCGGTGACTGCGATCTGGACGTACCTTTATGTTGTCCTCACTCATAGTACCACTGCAGCCCTGACAACCCAACCCAACACATGGCTTTGCACACAAAAAAAAGTCTGCCCCAGTTTGATCCAAGAGATTGTTTCTAAGCTATGTGTGTATAGTGAACTTTTTGTGTTGGCTTGATTTTCTGCAGCACACCTAAAACTCAAGGGCTCCCTTCACATTAAGTGCTAGATGCTCAATGGCTGTGCAGCCAGGTCCTTCCTGCTATGAAAACAGACGAAATATTGAAAAGTGGTCGAGAAATGTGTGGCAATACATGGCTTCTAGTTTTGTAATTAGCCTTCAGTACCCAGGTGTGCTCACATGCCTGTGGACAGTGGACTACTCAGAGAGTTGAGGCACTGTGAATTCGAAGTCCATACAAACATTAGACGTATTTTTAAAAATATTTCCGCAGGTCTATTAATGTATTTCTGCCTGAAATCCTGGTTAACACTGAGCCAAGACATTTTCCCTAAGTTTCCAGGCACCATTCTGTCAGCAGTAATAGTTATATCACAACATGTCCAAGTCAAACTTAATTGGATACATCTGAATCAGTGGAAAAGAAATAACTGGCAATTCAAAGGCTCTGCTCAAAGAGACACAGGCATTACTGAGCTCATTAAGAAGAAAATTGCTGAATATTGCAATTGTCCTTATGAATCCTCAAATCTTTATGTAAGTAAGATGATTGGCTTGTAGAGTAAAACAATAGGAACAAAAACTTTTATTGTCACGGTTACCACTCAGGAGTGGCAGTTCTTCCAGGACCATGGTGGGATTAATAAGGAAATGAAAACACTTTACAACTTTCATAAAAATGTATATTCATCAGAACTCTTCAAGGATCAAAAAGGCCTTGCAGAGTTTCACTGTACAGTTCAGCTTCCCTACAATAAACTAGAGAGACTTTTGGACTCCCCAATTCCTACAGAAGAAATTTCCCATGCTACTGAGAATTTTAATAATGGTAAGCCACCAGGGAAAGCAGCATTCCCATTTTAATTTTGTGCATCTTTTGAAGAGAAGTCACCCTACCATGCGCCTGTGTACATTTAATCATTCTCTACACACTTTATCAGCAAGCCTTCTCCCTGTAGGAGGAATACAATTAGGTACAGTACTAATTTATTATAAATAAAGCAAAGACCTGGTAAAATAACCTAGTTATCAATGTTTCATGCAACTGTGCCTATGAAGTACTAGCTAACATTCTCACTATGAGCCTAGAGAAATACCTGCGGCATTGATAAAAACTAACCAACTTGGCTTATTTAAAAAAAAAAAAGATTATCATCACATAATACAGGAAAACTGTTGATTTTAATTGAAGTAGCTAGAGATTTATGGAAATCAACTGCAGCTCTTTTCCACTGATACTGTAAATACCTTCAACAAGATCAATAAGGAAATGCATTTCAATAAGAAAAGCCTAGGATTTTTTTGTATACCATGCTGACCCATTTTATGTATTTATCTCCACCCCTAAATTTAGTTGAAGTGTTATTTTATATGCAAGAGCCTCTTCTCATCAGTGATAAGGAATAAAAAGGTCAGAAGGCCTCAGATTAGGGGAAAAATGGTAGGCAAGGATGCTCTCTCGCTGCCGTGCTGTTTGTTCTGACCCCAGGATCAGATCACTAGAGAGATGGGCAAGGCATTCTCATGGGAAGAAATCTCCATAAAATCAGCATGTATGCGGATGATCTGCTCTTAACTGTAATGAACCGAGAGCCTTCTCTTACGTATGTGTTATTCATAATGGAACAGTTTGAAAAGTGGTCAGGCTTTAATCCTATTTTTAAAAACAGATGATTCAAAAGAATTAATTGAATTATTTTTTTCTTCCGTGACACAGCACAGAGATGATCTTTTAAGTGGCTACAAGATGGTAAGTAGGAACAAATTTCCTCTCCAAGGCTGTGTTCCAGCTAAGCAAAACGGGTCTTTCGCTATCCATCCCCTGAGCCCAACCGAAGTTCCCCTTGCCATGGAGGGGAGAGGGGAGAACAGAAGAGGCTCAGGAGCTCACGTTTCCCCTCTTGAGGAAGGGATGTGAGGAAAGGACAGAGCTGAGGCTTCGTCTTCCCCATCTTCTGTTGCCCAAGTGCTGGAGGAAAGAGCAACTTCTTTTGAAAAGACACAAAGCGATACAATTGATTCACAGCAAAAAGGGCTTAGGAACCTGAACTCTAATGGGTCCTACGTTGTTTTACAGTGCAGCCCTGAATATTAATAAAATTTATTGGATGAATGAGGTCTATTTAGTTCCAGAGGAACAAAAATAAAATTTCATCTTTTCAAGTGTTTCATGTCAGAGGACCCCACAGATGTTTCCCAGCCATATGTACACTCCAAGGGATTGCTTTTACACCTCTGATGCAAAAAAATGTGGGAACGGGTGAGGAGGGAAGATGGATTTTTGTATTGATTTCTAATTACAACACTGGCATTCCCTATGGAAAGAAAAAACTGAACCTTAGCCCCTTCACAATTTGCCCAAAGTAACTTTGGAAGGCCATCTTTGGCAGAAGGGACTGTGCCCTGCCTGGCCTGATGGCACACTAAGGAGAGATGCAGAGTAGCGCACCATATATCTCAATTATTCAAAACCACCCTACCCACCTCAGTGAAGAAAAAGCCACTAATAGCACAGGCTTGGAGGCATCAGAATGCTCTGAAACTCTTGTTAAGAACTCAGAAAGAGGTGTAAACATGACAGTAGCAGCTCCAGCTGGTCTCTTGCTAGGCTGACCTGGCAGCTAACACCTCCTGGATGCTTTGAAGAATAGCAGCACTGAAGACAGGATCCTGATGGAAAAAATGCTGTTCTAGAAATCTCTCTTGTGAGAGTGATAGCTTTACAAGACCCAGGGGAACTAACCAAAATCCCAGCCCTCAGAAAATGAAAGCACTGGCACGGAAATCTTCTTTTCTCCAATAGAAAAAGGAAACTTTTCCACCTGATAATAGGTTCACTTGGCATGGCAGCACAGTGAGTAATGCAGCTCTACAGAGGAAGCTACACCAGGGTGTGCAGGCTGGGCTGAGAACCCTGGAGGTATCTTCAGACAGCTCAGCTCCTACACAGAGACCTCTCAATGGCGTAACATGCAATTCAGCTCACTGGCTAAAAGGACTGATCAGGCACACTGATGAAGCCATCTTTTTTACCTTTTTATTTTATACAATTAAAATGAAAGAATATTTAGGCCTTCTCCTGTGAAGAACTAAAATAGATACAGGTTATTTTTGTACCATTTCACAGAAAGTCTCTAGAGTGTGATGCACATGCAACATATCAACACTGAAATCTGTATCATTTCTGATTTTGTAGTTTTAGAATTTCTACTTGAACTGTTCACTTAAAAATATTGCCAATCAAATGATTTAAAATATTTTTTTTTAAAATCACTGGACAAACTTTACATATACATTAGTGGGGAGGAGTTCCTATCTTCATCTGTGAACAGTATCTCACGGAACGTCATTTCCCTTTAGTAGTATTCAGTTCTCTCCTCAACCAAAACCTAAATTTCTGTTGTAAAAATTCCCAATGTCTTACAGAGTCAGACACCTCGAGAGGCAGCTGACAGTCCACACCACGTGACGCTATACATCTGAACTATAAACAGCATGTGGAGCCCCAGCCAAGATTGGAGGTCAGCATAACTAGTAGGATACGTGCAGCAAGTCTAAAGCTAACTTTGTAAAAAGAAGACTGAAATTTTCAGCAACACTGGGATATCTTCCTATCACCTTCCCTATTCTAAATTTTTTAAGACCTCCTATAACTCTGTTCAGTCTCAAAGGGGTTGCAAAAGCTCCATGTGTCCAATCTATACTAGGATCGGCTCTCATCCTACTTGCAAGCTTAGTATTTAGCATACTATAATTTTGCTTTTTTACCTATTTCTTCCCACTGGTTTCCCTCAGAAACTTCACTGAGAAATTTTCTCCTTGAGAACTTCTTGCAGCAAGGTTTGGTTTTGTCTATTTTTTGTTTATTTTGTTTGTTTTTTTCCCCCTGTTTCAGTTAAAACTGCAACTAGAAAAAAAGACTGAAAAGCAGGAGAGGTCAACAGATGACAGCTGAAATCATAGTCAGTGCTGTAGCTCTTGAAGGTGAGAAATGCAAGCATCAAAATGGATGATATGTGGGTTAGGGTATGGGTATGGGCATGGGCACCTGTTTTCTGGTGCTTTCTGGGAGCTAATACAAAATATAATTGTAAGTGAAGGCCACAGAGGAGGATATCTTCCAAAAATTATTTAAGAGAAAATATTTTATAGAAAATAGTTAAAGATTTTTTTTATGACTGCAGCTTCAAAAGCAGCTACTGCAACCAGATGCAATTTTGCAAATGTTATTAGTTTCTGTTATAGGAATCTCACCTTCCTCTTTTCCTGCTAAATGAGAAACCAAAAGGAGCCACCGATATTCCAGATTCTTGGTCCCTCCAAATCCACCTTAATCCTAATACAAACCACACAGCATCTTGTTAAAATAGACTTGTTAAGATCTGGTTAAAACTTGCTGTTTGGACTTGATGCAAGTGAAGGCTTGCTGTAGATGGGTAGGTTTGGCTCAAGGCACTGTTAACCTTCAACCAGGTCCTCATTTTCCCCAAACCCAACATTTCTGCACCAGTTTCAAAAAAATCAGTAAGTAGCATGTGATACAAAATAAGGCAATAAATAGTGAAAGTCATCAGTACTATTTCTTCTATGAATAATGATTAAAGGACAGACTCCATTGTTGCTATGTTTCCCAGTGTTTTTTTTCTCAGATTGAGATGATCGATTTGCAATAGGCCACTGAATACTATACTTCAGTGCATGTTCTTGACATAACTTTCACACAAAGTCTCCAGACACTTCATAAACATTAATAAATTAATCCACAGGGGAAATAATAATTTGAGCTTCACATTCACAGAACCTAAGTCTCAAAGTCTTCCTGAGTATCTGAATTATATTTTGCTGCTAGATCATACAATCACAGTCTAATTCAGGGTGGAAGGGATCTCAGGAGACCACCTCTTACATCTGCGTCATCAAAGAAGGGCTGACTACTGCTCTATATCAGGTTGCTCATGGCTTCATCCAGCCGTGATGATCCCCACAGGGGGAGGAGGCACCACTGCCCTGG
>NW_009733272.1:0-2504 GCF_000703405.1 Apaloderma vittatum | reverse complement strand
AGAGCATGTGCCCATCCAAGCCATGGGCAGCATCTTCCAATGCGACTTCACCACCTCAAGATTATCGGATGCCACAAATATTCTTTGAGCAAAACAAGACCTTGAAGAGAGGAGGAATATCGTGGCTAGCTAAAAGGTGTGTTGGTGGAAAGCCTAAGCACAGCCCAGGCCTGTTCAGGACAGTACCACCTCGTGTTAGGGCACCCAGACAATCCCGGGCAGCAGCAAGTGTAGGGGCCGTAGCCCAGTGCTCAAAGGTGGGCATTTCACCCTGCTGCTGAGCACAAACATCTCCCTGATGCATTCCAAGAGTCAACTGCTCCTTCCACTTCACTGAAGATTTAACAATCAGTGTTGATAATTTCAATAGGAAGAATATTAATGAGTGATTTATCAGTGTCCCAGGGAAAGTCCCACCTCATTAGAAACAAGGTCAAGCAGCCTGTTCCCGCCAGGCTACACTACGATGACATACAAATAACTCCAAGGACTCATTCTGATGATTAACGCAGACAGAATTTGTTTTGTTGACAGAATTTGGAAAAGTCCCAGCAAACTCCTCCCCCTCTAAGTCTTAAGACTACTTGATCTTCCTGAAATAGCACAGGCAGTATGGATCAGTGCCGTTTTGTCTTCGTGCTCCCTCCGTGCAGCCTAACGTGCAAAACACAAGAGCTATTCAAATGAGCAAATACAGACTGGTTGCTTCTACCTTAGTCACCAACAGTCCGAAGTCAACCACCAACAAAAAAAGTCCTGCACAATGCCACGCAACTGAACTTTCAAAACACATTGCAAATATTAACTGAATTACCTACAACACCCACGCAGCAAATACACACCCAGCCGTGCACCAGGTCTTTTTCATCTTATAAATGTAGACAAGTAGTTTCAGAGTTTCTATAGCCTGAACAAGCCTCACAAATAAGCCAGGACCTTAGTCACATTGCCCCTTGTCTTCAGGTCTTTTCCTAAACAAAAAGCCATTGCCTAGATTCACATGAACAAGTTGTTTCACTCACAGGCCAGATCAGTGATACCCGGTATCTTTTCGACAACAAGTTTCAAGGCATCCCCAGAAAACAGCCCTTCATTCAGTAATTCGGGTAGCATAGCAAATGAAAAGAAAACACTCCGCAGCAGATTCAATTAACTATTTACTATGGGACAAGGTTAAAAAAACAAACAAAAAATAAATTAAAAAAAAAACCACAACAAAAACATCCAAACCAGATTACAAAAGTTCTAACAACTTCCCGCGTGTGTTCCGACACGAGCCTTGGAGATACGTTACGGTCTCGGAGCACCCTACTGAAGCCTAATTACTGCTTTACAAGGGTGAGAGCTCACGTGTGAGCTCCAGAACCTCTAACTTTCATCAAGCTCACTGAAAAGCTACTGTGTTCTCATTTTTGGTACAACATTTTCAATTTCCATAAACTCAGAAGAAAGGTTACTTTGTAAAAGTGCTTAAGAGGTTTTGATTATGTTTTACAGCTGAGAGTTTCTAAACAACTGGTGAAATTTAACGGAAATTGATGACGGTGAGTCCTGCAAGACACAAAATGCAAGTCAGAAATGTTGTCTGAACTACTTGTTTGGAAATAATCACATACTATGATTTTTTTAAGGTACAAAAAACACTGCAGTGAAGAATAAGCAGCTCATTTCATATGCTGATAGCAAAGCAACAGGTGAAAGAAAAATGAAAATTTTAGGGTTTTCTGTAAACATCATATGATTCCATATGAATTTGCCGTAAACAGTAATAAATACTTCAGAATCAAGAAAGACTGACTAGAATCTGCCTCAGGAAGATCATTTTAATCTCCCTTAGGTGTAACGCTCTGATAAGCTGCACTCGAACAAATGCTTCTGTCCGCAGAGCTCACGAAATGTTAGCAGCTCTGTCTCGATACGTCTGTGGGGGACAAAGTCCTGTCACACACCCAGGTACCAACCAGCTGAGCCAGGTGCTGCAGGCAGAAACCAAAAGCCTTTATAAAATGCAACGGCATCACTGAAATCACCTACTTGGCGAGGCCTCTCGCACTTCCAGCCCCTGCACACCACAAGGATGTCCAACAAAAGGAACATCAGAGCAGCCAAGCGGAAGATCACGGAATCACAGAGTGTTGAGGGTTGGAAGGGACCTCTACAGATTTTCCAGTCCAATCCCTGCCAGAGCAGGATCACCCAGGGCAGCCACACAGGAACGTGTCCAGGTAGGTTTGAAAGTCTCCAGAGCAGGAGACTCCACACCCTCTCTGGGCAGCCTGGGCCAGGGCTCCGGCACCCGCACAGCCAACAAGTTTCTCCTCATGTTGAGGTGCAACTTCCCGTGTTCTAGCTTATACCCATTATTCCTTGTTCTATTGCTGGGCACCACTGAGACGAGATGGTCTCCTTCCCCTTGACCCCCATCCCTCAGATATTTCTGTACGTTCATAAGATCCCCTCTCAGCCGTTTCCGTTCAAGGCTGAATGGCCCCAGGTCTCTCAGT
>NW_009733271.1:0-2977 GCF_000703405.1 Apaloderma vittatum | reverse complement strand
GGATCCGTGCCCTCCGCCAGAGACTGTCCTCGAATGGCCCAGGGACGGTGCCGACGTCTCCGCTTGTGCTGGGTGGTTCCAGGTCCATCACTTTATTCCGCTTCACCAACTCCACACGACCCAAACTGGTTACACACCGCGGAGACACAGGGAGTAACTCCATCGGCCCGCTCCGCACGGGTCAATCTCACATCGGTTCCTACACTTACGGACACACCAACGGAGACCTTTTATCTGAGGAAGAGCTCAAGAACCACAAAGAACACAACCTAGACGGGCAGTCTCGGAGATCTTTTCCAGCCTCAGCAGTCCTGTGATGTGAGGGACAACCCTACGCCTCACAGTACTTAAGTGCCAGAATATCTTTCACTTCTGTCTAGAGCAGTAACCGCCCCTGAGAACAGAGCGAGAGGTACAGAGCAGAACCACAGGATAATCAGACACAGAGCCCTTCTTAAGGGGGCGGACAAAGAACTCAGCTTATTTAGTTGAGCAAAACAAAACTAAGAGGGGATGCGATTCCACACAAACAACCTAAGCAAAGAACCAAAGGGAAAATAGTCTCCCTTAAACTGCAAGGCAGGTGCTTAACTACAGAACAGCACTGACACACAAAAAAAAAAACCAATACAAACCAGAGCACGTTAATCTGGAAAGCTTCTATCCAATGGGAGTGGGGTCCTGGCAATTTTCAGACTCCCAGCATGTGGAAAGGGGAGAAAAGCTTACCTCGTTTCGATATTAAACCTGACCAGCGTATAAGCCTTTGCTTTACTATATAGTGTTTCAAGGTCATACTTAATATTGAAGGAAGTAATAAAGACATGGAAGTAAATGGCCATAGGATTAATTAATTTTTTTAAGTCAAAGACAGCTCACATCCCATGTTTTATCCAATATTTTGATTACTGCTGTACCAGAGATCAGTTAGGTAAGTGGAGTTAGCCTATACACATTTAAATATTTGATACTGTGTCCCACATGAAATTATTTAAAACAGAAATAATACATAGTAACACTTTAATTTCATTAAAGAAATAATTCTTAAATAATATTTAAAACAGAAATAAAACTTACAAGATACACAAACTGACCAAAGAGTTGTATTAATAATGGAAATCATCACAAGAGAGAGGGGTTACCCGCAGCATTCCTCCTGACTCGCTTCAATAAATTATTAGCCAAGAAGTGACAACGGGCTCACGAAATGTCTGTGGATGACACGAGACTGGCAACTACCAGGAGTACAAAGAGGACTGGGTAATCATACAAGAGAGCTCATGGTTTTTGTGAGCTGGGATGCCAGAAAATGGAGTTTAGTAGTACAACATGTGAAATCATGCGTTTAGGGACCAGTAACCTTTTCTGTAAGCTGAGAACCCATCACGTGGAAACAACATGGGAGGAATGAGTAGAGCAGGGAGGTCCGGCAGTCCTCACCTAAGGATGCTATATTTACGTGAGCACAAGGGGAGCTCAATATGTTCACAGAAGAAAAACTGAGAAATTTCACTTGGCACTTGGCTCAGGATGCCTCTGAGCTGGAAACACAGAGGCTAGAGCAGTGCTGGAGGAAGCACTGTCACTGAAGAGGATACTATAGCAGGTGAGTCTTTATACAGCTGAACAGATTTATATCAAAAAAACACTGTTCCCTGCAAAATTTCGCTTGGCTAAAGATGGTTGAGTTTATCCTATTGCTCTGTAAAATACACGCTCCATTGTGCATTTAATTTCCTGCAGCAATTCCAGTTCAAGCTAAAGAATGCAATTAGCAGAAGTTGTGCCAGCGCACCACACACAGCTATGATTTAACAGATCAGAAAATAAAAGTTTTGTAATTGTCTGACAAACAAGACACCAGAATGGACTTCCAAAAAGAGCAGCTGGGAACAGGAATCTAAGCTGTTCTAAAATTGTACCCATAAGCTTCTGAAAAAGACAGAAAACCAAACATATGTATTCCTACAAAGAAGAAAGAAGTTGTTTTCATGTACCTATGTAAAGGATCTGTTTACGTGTTTACAGACTGCACAGTTACTGTATTTTAGAGTTCTACCAGTCACCTATGTAACCAGAAGAACTTTTATTCCTTTCTTGTGACAGATAAAGGGTGGCTGCTATAAGCAGAATTCAGCTGCTCTCCAGCGCCTTGCTGCTAGATTCTGTTTATGAGTTGAGGGCTAAACTAACCACCCAGTACAGCACTCCAAGGAATTCTCTGGCTTGACCATACAGGGACCTGACAGGCTTTTTCCTCCTTCATAGGGAAAAAAAGGACATTTTAGGATCATCTGGAACTTTACTTAACAAACACCCTCCTCGTGAGGTGTTTATGATGCCTCTAGTCAATCCCTCCCTCACCTGGCCCAGTATCATTCTCAAGTTTGATATTTACTAAATCCCTCAAATTTGTCGAAGGTTTCGGGGTACACTCTGCAGGCATTTCAAAACCTGTTACATAGCTCTCAGCAGTTACAGGGGACTGTACTTAATGACCCAGGTTAACCATTGCAGTCCAGCACTGAAACCATCAGGTAACCAAAGTGTTCTCCAGTCCTCTTCTGTCAGTTACACTGAATTTGTCATGCATTCACATTTCCAAAGGAAAACACAAATACGTAAGTGACACACAACTCTATATCCAGGGTGTACTAGAGTTTTACTGATTTGATTAAATTTCTATTTTTAAATCTGTTTTTACGTTTGCAAAAAAATGCATATACATAATGTTTGAAAGACGCTCTCTTTGCTACCCTGTTTTACCACAACATGCCTGCATCTCGTAAAATAGAAGAGCCTTCACAAGTAGCAAATCTCACGGGTTCTAGGTGTTGTCTGAAAACGACACACTACATGAAACACACAACAGCCATCACCCGCCCAGGCAAGGCAAGTTCCATCAGTTCAGCCCCGTTTCTGTGAAGAAAACCCTGAAAGCCTTTCGCTCGCAAAACTTCCCAGTGCTGCATCCACA
>NW_009733270.1:0-4372 GCF_000703405.1 Apaloderma vittatum | reverse complement strand
AATCCGGCTGAGCCAACCCAATACATTTGGTAAAACTGTATTGACATTTTCAGGTTTGATTTATTTCTGAATATGTGGAGGGGCACTGATTTTCTCACAGATTGTCCTTAAAGCAATATAACTTTTCAATATGGGGGGGATATTGTTTATTTTGGATGAAGAAAGGCAAGTGAACTGTTTTGCATTAGGTAGACATAGGCATGTTGTCTCAGTTGGTGTGATTTCTTTGTGAATATCATTACTAGAATCTTTACACACATCACATTGCTCCTCTTTTGCTTTATGTCCTTCAGTGGAACATTTGTTTAGTAGATGGATCAAAGAGAGATTAAAAAAAAATTTTACTACACAAATGACTGAAAGAAAGCAGACATTTGACAAACAGTTAATATTTAAGAAGTTAAAATGTTAGTCACTGTTTTAAATAAACTACTTCAACCAAATGCATTCTGATTAACTGACCAGAGGCTTCCCTTTTAATTTAATGCTACCATTAGAAAAAGAAAACATGGCACCACAAGGAAATGGAACGATTTTCCAGGATTTGAGATTATGGACAAACACTGGATTTAGTTGGCTGTCTAACACTAATGCAAGATGCCTTTCATGGTCTACGATTTCTCATGTTACAAAAAGCATATTTACAACTGAAATAATGAAGTGAAACTTGCAGAGATGTATATACTTCTATTACTTAAAAATGGCAAACAAAATACTAGCTGCTGAGATTCCTTGTCTCATCGTGAAGTATAACATACTAGACATTGATAAAACAATTGTTTCTCTGCCTGCAAATACTTAATCCATAGCTGTCTCTCATGAACTTTGGAAAGCAAAAAGGTTAATTCATTAAAATGCTCTGTGAGCTGGTATTTTATTTAACAGCACAATTTCTCTACCCATTGCATCTCAGTGTAGAGAACACTACTGACTTTCCTGGCAGTGTTCTAATATATTCAAATGCATAAATTTATGTCAGATTAAACCAAAAATTCCCATGAAAATTAAACATATTGATTTACCACACGAATCTCAAGGACTGTATAAAAATAACAAACTATATTTACCACCTCAGGTATGAATGTACCAGCATATTCCAGTAAAAAAGGAATAATGGTTGTTTCAACCAAAAGTGTTTGAATTCAGTAAAGGTCCTGTATGCGAATAGGGTGTCTGATGATGTATTTTAACTAGCGTGGGGGTTGCAAAAGAAAAAAAAAAACATCAAAACATTTGTCTTTGCTTCACACCTGCTTTGTCATTTTCCTCTTTCTCTGTAAACAGCTGGCAAAAAAAGAGGTCAGTCTCATCTTTATCAAGCCACCAATAATTATCATAACTGTAACCTACATGGAGCAAGCATGAGGACAAATAGGAAAATCTCTTCTGGAGAAATCGTTTTACATCTGCCCAAGTTTAAAAGGCTACAGGAAGAACTTACACATGAAAAATACTCTTTAAACAGAAACATGACCAACAAGCAGAAAATGCTGGCAGCACATGTAAGAGTTAAGTCCCTTGCAGAAAATGTGCACCTATTGCACAGTATTTCATCTTAAATTTCACAAAACTGAGTCAATTAGTTGTTTATTGACAAACTGTTGCTGTCTTTTGCCTCCTTCAGTTTATAGCTTTACTTATAAATAAATGCATTTAGACAGAGGTTTGAAAATTACAGCAAAACAGTTTATTGAAGAAATTGGAGGTGAATATGTGGAAAATATTTTCATGTAAATTACAGGAAACGAATCTTAAATAACATAAAGATAAAACTGAGCATTACTTAAGCAAATTTTTTGTGTTCTTTTCCCTCTCTTGCCTTCTTACATAGTACTTGGCCAAAAAAAAGACCTTCTCTACTTGTGCTTACTGTTTTTATCAAAAATCTTCTTGAAAATAGGGTGACTTATAAAGCTTTCCAGTGGCAGTTCACCACATTAAAAAAAGATAGGCTTAAGAGCTTGTAGTGCTTGAAATCTGAATATTTACCTGTGTTAGGGCATTTGCACTGTCAGCGTCTGATTTAGATTAGATGCGAGTTAATTCGTCTTCTTAGATCAGTATCAAACACATCACTATTTTTTGATGCACAGCAACTACTAACTACAGCTATTATCCAATATGGAAATGCATATTTCCAGTTCTCTGTTGTACAGCTGTACAGTTAATTTTTCATCATTTGCCAACACTTCCCTACAAGAAGAACTGAGATAGGAAATAAAATAGTGTCATTCATTCTTTTTTTTCCCCCTTCCTTCCATAGAGTTATGTATGATGTAACATTTTTCAAGACATTAAGAAATGCAATAGGTATCAAAATACCACACAAGCAGTACTAGCAACACATAAAATACCACTATATATTAGTGTGACCCTTTTTGTAAACTGTTAGAGATTGTTCTGCATAAGCTTTAGAAAAGGGCATAGGTAGTCTCTCAAATAATACAGATAAGGAGATTTTTCAAAAGGCAATCAGACTTGAAAAGTATTCTTGAATTTTCTTGCAATTTTATTCGTGATGATTCTTGCTTGTAATTTTTTACATATTTTTTCTAATTTTTATACACCCAGAACTAATGAACTTGGAACTTGTCAAAGAGTACCTAGTAAAGTAAAATTCTTAATGAAACTTCTTAAAATGTGGCAATCTGCTACAGGTAAAATCTGTGTCACTTTTCATATTCCCTATACGCATATTACTGCATGTGCTTTATTTCTGATTTAATAGTACTGCTTTGATATCAACTGCGTATACTTCCTTCTGAGTTGTAACAAGCACCTAAGTGTAATATGTAGTCCCTATTACAGTTTTTTAAAAGTATCTTCATTGGAATATATCTACAATTTAAAAAATACATGCACTATGGCAACAGAAAACTAAAGCAGCAGATGCATCACTGCATATTAAATCCAGCTCTGCTCAAATGTCCAGCATGCTTTTTAACAGATGCACCAAAGATTTTTCTCTGCATCTTTTCAAACACATTTTCTATTTGTTTACCTTCTATAATTTGGCACAGAGGAGAGGAAAAAGTATACACATTTATATAAATGGATGTATCGATGCTAACTATAAGCAAAGGTAGCACATGGATGCTGAGAAAACCTCAGCTGGAATCTCTGGATCTTCCTTGGGCACCGAATACTTCTCCCTTTTCATCTTGTGAGCTTTTGGATGTGAAAGCTCAGACTTCTTCTTCTCATGCCTCTTATTTATGAGGAGAAACAGAAGCCCTCCCAGTGCTAGTTACCCTTTTTGACCTCATCATCTAAGGTCTAGGTTGACCAGCAGAAAACGTCAGTGATTCCTATATTTATCTGTGCTGACATGTTTTGCTCTGTCTGAAAAATATACTGCTAGGTTTGGATTGGTTTTATTTTCCCTTGATTAGCCACATGGAACACAGTAAGGAATGACATACAGAGAAAAGTTTTTAAGCAATTCACTTCAGGTGCACATTATCTATATCTAATCTATATCTATATCTATATCTATATCTATATCTATATCTATATCTATATCTATATCTATATCTATATCTAATCTATATCTATATCTACATATGTGAACTGGTATTTCAGTATATTTTTAAAACATATTTCAAATGTTTAATTCTGTAAGTACACAAGTGGCATTGGCCTGAAAATTTGCAATGCTACCCTAAAGTTTACAAAGCTGATTGCATTTTATTCTAAACATATGCTTTATTTAAGTATGAAGCATATACTGAAAGTTGGGCTTTTTGGACTTATCATGGTTAGATGAACTCTAAGCAAAGTGTAGATGATGATATGATGGATTGGTTCAAATAATTCCAGTACCTTTTTGAAATGCTGATTTTATCTAATCTTCCAAGATACAGTCAGAATAAAATAAAATATACGCCACCTATGTATTTCAAAATTTTCTCTAAAAGCTGCGTTACTTATGATCTGAAACAGCAGAGGTGTGCAGGTTGGCAGTTCAACTGATTAAGCTTGCATTTTGAAAGTGATTCATGATGGTAATTTCATTCACAACCACATTACTCGAACTGGCTAGTTGGATTTGTACCAATTACTATTGCCAAAACAATTGTCACACATTTTAGATATGCTAGTAAAAACATGTTCCATTTTGGACAAATTTTTGAATAGCAAATGTTGACTCTTTTTCCACTTGAACACAAACACCTGATTTCTCATTCCATTGACAGCAGCAAAGATATGCTGTCTTGCTTTACTGTCCAGTAGTCTTTTAAAAAACAATATTGTCTCCAGACTTTAAGCATAAGGGTAGAAAAATTTCTAAATTAGATGAGGGACCAGGTGTTTGTCAAGCTCATTTCATAGATCTTTAATTCATTGTCGTGGGTTAGGGCTGGGCCGGCCT
>NW_009733269.1:0-4100 GCF_000703405.1 Apaloderma vittatum | reverse complement strand
GGTTGTGTTGCCTCCCTCGGACCTCTCCTGGAGATCCGCGACTGCCCTGTTGCCTTCCTTCTTCCTGAGTTTGCTTCTTGTCATCTCCTTACCTGGCTGTTGAGAGGACAGTTTAGGCTGTTTGAGGGAGCAAAAAGGGCTTCTTTGAGATTGTGTAAATATTTGCTGCTGGGAGTGTAGAAAGTCCAGGCTTTCTAAGAGTCGTGATACTTGCTAGCAAATTAAGGCAGCGGCTGCGTTGTCAAACCGCATCCTGGAGCCTGAACAGGGACCGTGTGGTGTGTGTTTTCCCAGGGGCCAAAGGGTCACAGTCCCTGGACCGGTGTCTCACAGTTCCTACAGACGTCTCAGAAGATCATCCAGTTTGCATCAGGGAAGGAGCCACAGCCAGGAGACACCATCATCTACGTGGCCGGAGCCTTTGACCTGTTCCGTATCCTTGACTCTATTCCCTCAAGAAAGTAGCTTTGCTCTCTTTGTTTGATGTTTTCAGTTTCGAGGCACCAGACTAGGATACTTGCCTCTTCTCTTTTTTTTTAATTTTTCCTTGTTTTTTTCTTTTCTGTAGGTGTGCGTGTGAGGGAGGAGGCGGGAGTTCTTACTGGCAGTTTCTTAGTCACAGGTCACTGAGAAAGGAGCTATAGCTCCTCTCTAGAGAGATTTGTGCTGTTGGAGGGTTTCAGGAAGCCAGCTGGATACTCTCCATGCTCTGGTGGTGATGCTCTAGTGTCCCTTGAGGACTGAGTGTCATAGGTGAAATAACTGCACAGGGCATCTGGCACGGACACTTCAGTCTTGGGACAGTCGTGAAGGTGTTGTGCCAGAACACCCAACCAGGCAGAAATTCTGGACAGAGGCAAAACTGAGTCTGTGTAAGGTGGACCTGAAAAGATGTCTGGCTTTTGCCCTGAACCTGTGGAGTCTCAGGAGGAAGGAGGCAGCTGTTCTTAGGACACAGGCAACAAATAATGCAAAAATAAAATCCTTGGGATTCCTGCCTCCAGCCCTGTTTTTTCAGTGCATCTGTTTCTGTTTTCCTTTCCCTGTTTTTCGTGTTAGCTTCAATTCCTTAAAGAGCTTTACAGATATTGGGCATGTAGATTTCCTGGAGAAGGTTCACCGGCTGGCCGAGAAACCCTACATCATCGCTGGGCTGCACTTTGACCAGGTCTGTGTGTAGCATCCAAAGGCCCCTGTTCTGTCTGAAACAAGCCGGCTGTGCTCCGGAAGGCAGGAAAGGGATGGATGGGCCAGCGCAGGGTTTTCACGCTGGGAGAAGGAGGAGGAGGGGTTGCTTTGTCTCTTTCCTAATCATGCCTGGCGCTTTTGCCTTAGGAAGTAAATCGCTACAAAGGGAAGAACTATCCCATCATGAACATCCATGAGAGAACGCTCAGTGTCTTGGCCTGTAGGGTAAGTGCTGGTCAGGCAGGTGCTGAATGGGGACACCTGTAGCCCACAGCCTTGCGTGAGTTCTTTGGCATGAGCTGAGAAGGTGAAGACAAGACCGTTGGGCTGCCAGAGGTCCTCTCAGGGGGGGTCACTGCTCTCCTCTGTCATCCTGGCTAACCCGAGCTCTTGAACTCGTCGCCTCTATTCCACAGGCAGTGCGAGGGCGGGCTGCCTTGCAGAGTGCTGCGCTCTGCACTGTGCAGACAGACGAGTTCTTGCAGAAAGCTCTCTGCTCCCTGCAGCAGGGGAGGTGACTGAGTAGCGCAGGCCCAGAAATCTGTGCCCTGAGCAATTAACCTTTGGATTTGCTGTATGCTCCCTTCCAAAAACCATATTCTTTAGTGGAACAAAAAGATGCATCTGTAACCAGATGACCTGCTCAAGTGAGTTTAGAAAGCAGGCAGGAATCTGTTTTGGGTTTTTGCTTTCAAATCTGTTTTTCTTTCCTAGTATGTCTCAGAAGTGGTGATTGGAGCCCCTTATGCTGTCACTGCTGATCTGCTGGATCACTTCAAGGTGAGAATTTGCGTATCAGTGGACATGAAGATGCTGGGGTGTGTTGTGCTTAGGGAGCTAAAGCGGTGCAGGAAGACTCAGGGATGCAGTAGAGAGATCGTCCTGCTCAGCAGGATTTTGGGGAGCTCCAGGTGCGCTGCTGAGCCTGCTGCAGGAGGGCTGGTCTCGCTAATCTCCAGGCTATGCTGCAGTGCCTGCAGTGGCAGGGAAGGTCCTTGTCGTCCTTTGCGTCTTGTCAGAAGCTTTGTGTCCTTCTGCAGGTAACACTTGTGTGTCACGGGATGACTGAGGTGGTGCCGGACAAGGACGGTTCTGACCCGTACAAGGTAAGCTGCTCACTGCTGGTGCCCGTGCTGCTTTGTCAGCATTCAATAGGTACAGCACGGCTTTGTTTGTGCTCCTGAGCTGAGAGTTTGTATTGCAGAGGATGCTACCCAAGCAGGGCCTTGGCAGATGATGCTGTTTTTCATCCACTCCTCAGGGTAGCTCCTTGGAGCAGAGCCTGTAAACCATTCACAACAGCTCGGCTATCTAGTCACTATTTTATTTTGCCCGTTTCCAATGCCTTCGTGGCAGAGCGAGAAATCCTGTAATGTGTGCTTTGTGCCAGTCCTGGGCAGCCTTGCTCAGCTCCTGTTTACGTGAAGTTTTGCTTTCAGCGGTTATTTATTCTGCCTCTCGGGAGATGGTTTTGTGTCAGCTTGGCGGGGTGCCCGTAGGACCTGGCGTGACTCCTGCTCAGCTTTCACTGCTGAGCTGCAAACCCGAGGGGTCCTGTGTGTTTTTCACAGCCAAGTCTGCTGTGTTCACAGGAGCCGAAGAGACGCGGCATTTTCCAGCTGGTGGACAGTGGCAGCAATCTCACCACAGATTTAATCGTGCAAAGAATCATCAAGAACAGGTTGGTTTTCTTCATCTCCCAGTTCTGTCACGTACTGTCCTGTCCAGCCTGTCTGAGGACTAACTAATGGAATCAATTAGGAAGAGAAGGGGTTCTCTAAAGGCGCAGAGTCAGTGAGCTGGTCCTTCATCTTCCACAGCTTGGGCAAGATGCTTAAGTGTGGATGTACCGCAGTGTATAGGAAGAGGAATGGCTGAACTCTGCTATGTCTGAATGTGCTTCACAGCATGTTTTAGTAATTTTTCCACCTCCTCTATTACGGATAAAAATTTCCTTGCTGTATTCCTGGGGAAAGAAGCACATTGCTTCTTTTAGGCCTGAGCCCTTCAGCTTCCGTGACCTTGGCTCAGGTCAGTGGTTAATTCTGGTCTTGGCATCACAGCACTAAGTGGTCTGTCCCAGGACAGCCAAGCATGGAACAGCAGCATCTTCTGCAGAGGAAGAAGTAAGTAGTGTTTGACTGGTATAGGAGCCCAGGACTTTGGAGTAATGGTGGCACTCGTGGGAAGCTCTGGGAAGTGGCTCTTAGAATCTGGGGTTTACTGGTGAGGGGTCTGAAGTACTCTCAGAACAAAGCAGCGCAGGAGAAGGCAGCACTCCCTTGCTCCAGATGCTTTTAGTCTGCTTGGAGATGTGGATGGGTAAGAGTCTCATGGCATTTTGTGATGGATGCAGGCTGGAGTTTGAGGCTAGGAACCAGAAGAAGGAAGCTAAGGAGTTGGCTGTGTTGGAGGCCATGAAGAGACTGGAAGAGAAGCACTAGATCAGCGGAGCCAATGTGTGGGTCGCAGAGCGCCGCAGCCTCACCCACTTGAAGAGCAGACCCCTCTTGGAGAGGGGACCCCTCAACGGGACACTGCTGCCGGCACGCAGGATGTGCTGTCCTACCCTCTTCTGTTCTAGCTCCTCCTGCACTAATTATGCAGACATAATGAGTTGGGATCCTGCTGCCTAGTTTTTCCTCCGTTAATCAGCCCCTGTCCCCTTTCCCAGGAGGAGAGATGACAAAAACCCCATGGTTTTAATTATAACTAATGTTTTAACATGTTGATGTGCTTTTACCTTCTGCCATTTCTGGCTTTTAGTAGGAGGGAAGCGGAGCAGCTGCCCAGGCCCCTCGAGGCTCAGCAGTCCTGAGCAGAGCCCGTGCTCCGGAGCAGCCCCTGGGGTGTGGGCGGGGGCAGCTGGTGAGATCAACCACCCCGGGGGTGTACGGCCCCTCGGTTGGGGG
>NW_009733268.1:0-5499 GCF_000703405.1 Apaloderma vittatum | reverse complement strand
CCACACTCAAACCACTGAGCTAACTGGCCCCAATGGTAAAGAAAGATGTAACTCCTGGAATCTGCAATTCCTGGCTTGACATCCTCCCTGTTACTAGTTAGTAGTTAAAGGTCTCACTTAACTTTATGAGGTTTGGAGGACCTTCAGCATCTGTGGAGCAGACATGGCAGAAAAGGGGAAAAAAAACCCCAGGATGTTTCCTAGATGAGTCAGACTTTCAATCCTTCTGCGTCCACATTCTAGTGGGGAAATTTATTCTCCCACTTCCTGTACCAGACAGTTCAGCATTGTGAAAAACTGAAAAAGAGATTTCCTTTTTTAACATTGTAGCCTCGTATATCCTTTCTAAATGCATTTAAAGGCAGAACAATACAGGGAGGTTGTGCTAAACAGACACCGGGAATATTTTGTTTTTCCAGGGTTTGAGAAAATGGAAGCTATAAATACATTAAAAATTGTAGAAGTGTTCTAAGTTATGCTTGTGGTAACCTCTTCTGATTATTAATCATGAGATATTACAGATGACTGATGAGTAACATCGCATATGATTTCAGTTAATTGTATCTGACCATGTTAATTTTGGCCTGGGAGAAGGGGAGCAATTCATTCAAATTACTGCCAGAAAAATTATATTTTGACTCTGAAGCAGTTGGTGTTGGAGCGGTTTGGGTCAGGTAGATCCCATGGGTTGTCTGCTGGGAGGACTTGAGCTTAAAGTGAAACACCTGCTTGGGTATTTATAGGCCTGAGGTATTGCCTTAACATTACTGTAACAGCATCTCTTCTGTTCACAGGTGTTCTCAGAAACCCTTGGAAGAGACAACTGAGAGAAATTACACTCCTTTGAGCTGTTAAAGGTACTTTATTTCACTGATGATCTTAATATTCCTCATACTAATTCCTGTTCTTGAATGTAGCTTCATGCTAGAATCCAGCAATGCCTTGACTACAGCCATCAGTGAAAATTTAATAGTTTTCAGTTGATGCTATTTATTTACGATGATTCTATTATGGTATTTGTCTCTACTTTTGTTATTAGGAATTGCTTAGGATTTTTAGTGGTGTAAGAACCAGCTTTTGAGTGAGTCTGTAATATTCATTGTAATGCCAAGTACGTGAGATTTCAGAGAAAATGGAGTGTGTGTCCTTGCCCTGGACTGTAGAGTGGAAAAAGAAAAAATAAAAAAAATTCACCATAAAAGTTATTAATTCCTTGTAAATTGGAGGTAGACTGTGGGAGCTTTAGCTTGTGCACTAGCTCTGAGGCCTCTGGTTCCTCACTTGTGGAATTTTTTTTGCAAGGAAACTTGACAGGGAAAAATTTACCATAAAAGAAGTATGTAACCTCAGAGCCTAGTGAGGTTTTTGTGGAGATTTCTCTTATGGTCTGTCTTCATGGTCCTTAGACCATAGTTACAAGCCTATGAAGGAAACTGATGTCTGTTCTTTGAAAGAGCAAGGCCGAAGTGCAACAGAAGAATCTCCACAAGGGTGTGAGGGAGATGTTTCCATACTTGCTATAAAAAAAAAAGTGAGATCTTCTCGAGATTAGTTCTCTGCTCACTTGCACACGTGCTTATGCATTGTTGTGTGTCCAAATAGCAGCCAGTATATTTGAGGGAAAAGCCTCTATTACTGAAGTTTAAATGCACAGACCTAGATGTGTGGACTCAAAGGAAACATAGGTTCCAAAGGGTTCCACATTATTTTTCAGTTTAGTTTGGCACTACGGATTAGAGTTGTTGGAAACAAAAAGGAAGACCTAAAGAAAATTTAACTTAGGCAGACACTGAGGCATTCAAAACATGCAGAGGAATTGATTAACGTGGACTTCTTCCTGTAGTTTGGACAAAATATTTTTTTAACATTTAAGTTTTGCTTAAGGTCCTGCTTTGGAAAGCTGCCCTGATATGCTAAAAGGTTCCAAGAAGTGCTAAGCAATGACTAGTACAGCCAATATACAACATCACTGCAGCAGGAGCAAAGGAAACAAGCAACGGATGCAGAGCCTCAGGGTGGGAAGTGTGTTTTCAGACATTGTTGCTTACTTTCCATAGCCTGCCTCCTGTCAAGTTCAAGGGCAATGTATTTCCAACCTACTTTAGCAAGATTACGTATGCTGTTTGCTATATGCAATATAATGTTTTGCTGTTATCATTTCGTCAGAGTCTTCGTTATGTAAAATATTTTGGGACTGGCTGAATGAAAGGGGAAAAAGAGATGTTGCTATTTCTTTCCCAAAAGCTCAATGGTCTGCTAAGGTGTGTGAGCTTCTGGACTTGTTTTGCTTGAAAGGCTTTGAAGCATAATACATCCAGGAACATCAGATCCTTTGTCTGCTGCGATTATTTCAGTTTTCTAAAATACACCTATGTGTCTGAAGGAAGAGGGGCTAAGACTGACGAGCAGTTTAGAGTAGTTACTTTAGGATGCTAGGATCAAAATGTTAGAATTCTACACACAGATCTCAAATAAATCCAGACCAGGATAGATCATAATCTAAAGTCTTACTCTAGGCATATGCATTCAAATGAATTATTTTAGAATTTCTACTGGATTGTTATGTGAGCAGGAAGAGAAGGAAGGCATTGCAACTCTGTGAATCTAGGTTGTCTTTTTCTTTTTTTAAAGTACCTAGGAGATTAACAGTTTTTATGACCTGAAATTATCATTTTTATTTTGTCAAGAACAGCTCAACAGCCATACTTACAGTCCTATGCTATTCCACTTTACATTTTAATATCTCAAAATATTGCTTTACAACTACATAAACTTCTGTAATCCTTTTTGTATTCTTAGTGAAGCAGAACCAAACAGATATTAGTAAATTAATCATATACATATTGAATATCTTTCCTTTTAATTCCTCTCTCCCTTTTTTTTTAATTTTAACTGCTACAGATTCAGGATTCTTTGGACAAAGTGAACCACTCAGATTTTGTGTAGATTGAGAAAATGTTACTACACCTAATTTGCAGTTTAGAAAACAAAGACATTCGAAGTTAAATTAGCTGACATTGTTAATCTCATGCAACATGGTGTGTGATGGAAGAGAACCCAGAAGACTGGCTCCATAAATTTTAAATAAAGCTCTGGTAAAACTACTTTCATAGCTGTGATATGATAAAGCTCTCGTTGGTGCAATGGAAGATTAGAGGTGACAAGCTGAACTAATAAAACTATCTAACCCACAGGTTAATGGGTAAGCAGAGTGATTTTTCTGCCAAGCACCAACTCAATATGTAGGTCGTAAGCAGGGAGTAGAACATGAGCAGAAACCTGCATTTTGTGGGATGAAAGGGTAGATTGTTGCTGGCTTGGTGGCTAACCTGCAGTTAGGCAGAGAAGTTAGCCCTTGTCTTGGGGAGGCTGACTGCTGGGATTTTTTCCTATGTGGAAGATATTCTAAATCTACAGATATAATTTGGTGAGAGGAGGCCAAATTTGGGCCTGTCAACTTTGACACATCTCTTCAAAGATTCCAGATGATAGAAATGGTGTGTAAGAGAGTTGTAACAAAGGAGAGGTTTTCAGTTCTTTTAACAGAGAGCTACATAATCACACTTTCTTGCAGAAGCATTCAGTGTGAAGATCTGTCAATAGAAATCTCAAACTGTGAATATACAATTGAGCTTTATTATCTCTTTGTTATTTTGTAACTACATAGGTATGACAGACAGAAACTGATTTTAAAAGAAATTCACAATTGTCAGTGTGTCACATGCATGAATCCCACTGCTGGAAGTTTTTCAGTAAATCAGCATCTTTGGGTAGGTGCACCAAATGCCATATTTTAACAAAATGTTTTTGCTCACGGTAACACTCAAGCTCTTAATTTAAAGAGAATGAATATCCTAACATTTTATTACAGCCTTACACAGCAGACAGATGGTGCTCTGTCTCGCACAGAGCAGACAAGGAATGACACAGTGTAAGTACCAGACAAAAGGTGCCGAGAGGACAGTGTATATAGGGAAACCTTCAGTTAGACCCATTGCCAAGGCATCCTCAGGAGCCCACACAGGTGAATAAGCACTGTACTGGAAAACAATAATCATGAATAAGGCACTCCAGGTCTCCTCAAAAGTCCTTTAATTCTCTAAGGAGTCCGATGAAAGAGTATGCAGAGGTCTCCAAACCTTAACACACCAGCAAGACTATTTGTCTGCCTTTGTGTCTTAAGGATTTATGGTGCTAGTCTTCTTGGCAGGGTCTAGAAACCTCCCACACACGATGCAGAGAGATATGAAAGCCTCTGGTGAACTGCACAGTTCTGTCTTTCATGAGGTGAAGAGCAAAACTCTGCCTGAGAGGTTTTTTGTTGTTTTTTTTTTCTTAAGAGTTAATGTAATTTTCTGTTAAAATTGATTTGTGATAAATTTGTTTCAGAGTTTCAGGGAGGGTGTGTTGACTGTTTTTTCTGCCATATCAAAGGAGCTGCTTGTGGCAGTTGCACCACAGACATGTTTTTCCTACCTTGTGCCAAATCTTGACCACTACTGCCTGCACCCATGCTGAGGCTCAGGGATTTCCATTTTTAAGGCAGTTGGGGTTTGAATTCCAAAGACAGGCAAAATACGTCTGCAGAGGTGTGTATGTAACAAACATTTATCTCAACAGGTACTGCACTTTACTGCAAACTCCTTTCTCCATCGTGTTTGTTAAATGCATAGTGTAATAAAGGAAACCGTAATAATTCAGTCTCTTAATTCCATTTCTAACAGAATCCCACGCAAATCCTCCAACAGAGCCATGCACCTGTGACTGAGCTGGCTGAGCAGCAAAGAAGAGAAGGGGGTTGAGATCGGTTCCCTAAACAACTAGACCTCACTGAGTGACGGCTTGTTTGTGTATTGGGTGATGTGCAGGATCTGGTTCAAAATCTCACAATGGAATCGCCGCTCTGTGACAGTGACCATAATGTACTTCAATTCAGTTCCACCACAGGAGCAACAAAGGCCAAAAAAATCCACCACAAGTGTGCTTAACTTCAAAAAGAGCAAGTCTGTGAAAATAGGGAAACCCGTTAAAAAGAAGATAAAATGGGCTGCTAAAAGAATTAAATCCTTCCATGGAGCAAGAAGATCAGTGAGCTAAGGGCACAGCAGCAGAGCATGCTCCATCCTTTGGGAAAGACTTCAGAGCGGGGAAAAGGAGAGTGGCAAGGCTAATCAACAAAAAAAAGAAAGCTACTAGAAATAGGAAGCTTAATTCAGAAACCTGAAGTTTTGTCCAAATAGTGAGGGCAGGAAAGACTGTAAACTAAAGACTAAATATAAAACCCTAATCAGTCCACCCAAAAGAGTTGAAGATGTAAATCATTTCAGGCATCAAAATTTCCACTAAACCTTTTTTTGCTCAGCAGAAACACCTGATGACCAACATACAAAACAGCTACTCAGAACAAAGGCTTTCCAGGGAAGCGTTTTGGGTTTTTGGTTTTCTTTTGTAGGGAGAGAGTGAAGTCATCAGAAAAGGTCTGCCCAAAATTGAAGAAAC
>NW_009733267.1:0-2543 GCF_000703405.1 Apaloderma vittatum | reverse complement strand
CAAAATCCGGCCAGGCCAACCCAATACACTAATACAGAAGGTTTTAATTTACTGTAAGAAGAATGGCTAGTATTATAAATATTATTTGTTGGGCAAATGCACAGGATCTGTTTCATTATTAAAAAATCCAGTGCTCAGCTCTTCCCTAAAGGCAAAAGAAACACATCTCAAGAGGGAACCCTAATTAGATACCAGTATGTTATCCTCAGCTCTGTATAATTTCAGGTAAAGAAACTTGATAGAACCTTGCAAGCAACTGAGGCAAATATTTAACTGATTGAAATTATGCAATAACTAACAAACTTATTAAAAACTGCAGAAAAATTCTGTTTGCTGAGCACAGCACATGGTTTACACTACAGTTCAACCTTTAAAAGCTTGTCTCACCTTCCAGAAACAGACAGTCGCACCTCAGTACAGTGCACTAAGGTAAATAATTATTAAATTAATCTACATTTGGTCCTGTTTTCTCTCTACCTTGCCTTGCCAAAAGTCCCCCGAGCATAGGCAGGAGGTGTCCCAAGTACAAGAGGACTCGAGGCCGCACAAGTCTTCAAAGGGGTCTCAATGATGCTGTGACTAAAATTATATCTACTGGAGATGATGATCTTGCTCATATTTAGTAAAAGGTAATAGGCCACCTTTGCCCATCAAGAGACTACATTGCCTCATTTTGGAGGATTTAAATTAGCTTCCACTCACATTGTTCGGTAAGAACTCCGAATTTTGTTTGCGTGGCACTGGATGAATCATAGAATCATAGACTGGCCTAGGCTGGAAGGGACCTTAGAGATCATTTTAATCCAGCCTCCCTGTCACCAGGGACGCCACCTCTCGACTAGATCAGGCAACACATGGGGATCAAGCGGGAATCGAACCCGCAACCTTAGCGTTGTTAGCGCCACGCTCAACTGACTGAGCTAACTGGCCCCCTAAAGCATTGAATAAAGTAAATAATCTCTTTCCTTCTGGTCGTATACCAAGTGTGTTTTTAATTTTTTTTTTATATCCTGGTGTCTAATATTTAACATGGACCTATTTTAATCGTGAGGATGGATGGCTGACACTTCCAACCTCATCCAAAAGTTTCCCACAGCTAAGAAATATTGAGTTCAAGTATCCCTAGACTTGATTTATGAAGTATTAAAGGCAATTCGTATACACATTTGTGTGCCCTAGATCCAGTTCTTTTCTTGAATGAGTGTATTTTCCCTGAAGAGTGAAATCAGGTTAACAACAGAGGCTTTGAGGATGCAGCACATCTAGGAAATACAAGGTACCAGCAAGACCTAGCAGTGGTAAAAAGCAAGCAAACCCACCTCTTGTAAGCGAGGGATTCCCAAAGTGCCGCACCAAGGTTTACCTTCATTTAAACCAGAGCAATTTTTCTATTCTTAGAAGGATGGTGTTAGAGATAAACACCATTCTTATGTTGGAGTTAAAATTACACAGTATTGCAAAACCTATGCTTACCGTACTTGATTAAACTGGACTTGGAGCAGAGGTTTTTTTTTCATTTTAATAAAGATTTACGGTCTGGGGAAAGTCATTAGTCAGAGAGAAGGAGAGGTGGCTGGTTGCAGAAACTGTTTTAAATTTCAGTGGTTTTCATTTCCAAGAAGAGTATCTTAGATTGCACCTGCCATGCTACGAGTCCATAGCAAGAATAATAGGATGTATAAAAAAGGCAATCAACTGTCGAAATGTGACTGATTGGGTCATTAAAGGCGCAAAGATGGGAGAATAGCTTATTGGAGAACACACAACCTTAAGTTGGTCAACAACTCCCCAACACAAATCCCTTCTAACTACAGACAATATTGTCCTTTGGCACCCATATAACTGCTTGCTTTTAAGTCTTAAAACATGCCCAGTACCATAAGCTTCACTAATAACTGGTTACGCTGCCTTTTCTCCCCATTCATATCTCGAGAAATTCCCATTTTGCATGTATAGAAATCACAGGAAATGATCTGATATTTGTGAAGCAGTTCATCTGACTCTTCTTATTCTCAGGAGTTTATCATGTCTTACCGCTTCGAAATTCTCTTGTGGAGGAGTTATTCTCCATTAGCACTAAGTGAGAGGGTAGATTCTCTATTAAAACAAATATTTTGGGGAAAAAGAAGGAAAAAAAAAAAAAGAAAAAATTTCTTTTGTTGCCAAGAGGTAAGATAAACTGATGTACGTCTGAGAGACTGCAATTACACCAGAAAGGCACTTCTCGAAATATTGAGAGTACTTAAGGGACTAAATCCAACGAAGGATTTCAGTTACCCTCTGGGATTCACTTTATTCAAGTATTTGCCAATGTCTGCAGAACTAATAGCTGTCCTCCCGGACAGATGTCCTCACGCTCAGTTTTTAAACTGGAAGAGCCATCAGACTTCCAGAAGTACAGATTTAAACATATGGTATATGTATGTATACTGATATGTATATATATATACACTATATAAAATATATAAAAATTTGCCTATATATCTATACATTTACGCATGTATATAAAGATTATATAAACAAAGCAAGTATATATTTATATA
>NW_009733266.1:325-44283 GCF_000703405.1 Apaloderma vittatum | reverse complement strand
TTAAGGCGACGGGCAGGGCTTCTGCGGCGCGTTGCTCGCCGGGATGTGGAGCCTCGTTGTGATGCTGGGCCGAGGTGCTTCGCTGTGGGCGTGGGTGGTGATTGGCATCTCTGAGGGCTCATCGTGAGGGCGAGCAGGCTGAAATGCGTGTTGTAAATCAACTTCTCCAACCTGGGTGCTGTCCACATCAAAAAGGCTCAGCTACGCGTTGTGTGCCTGTCTGTGCCCCGCGTGCGATGGCGTTCCCTAGTGTTGCCCAGGCTGCGGCTCCTGGGCCGAGTCCTCTCACGTGTGTGCGCAGAGGCTCCCGTCATAGCTCGGTGTGCTCTGCCCGACAGCACAAGCCAAAAGCCATGGCGTGGAAATTCACTTTTTTAGTGAATAAAGGCACGCTTCCCTCGGCTATGGTTTGCAGAAAGAAACCTGACGGTGTGATGTTGGTGCATTCGGAGGTCTTGGAAATCAAAGAGCACTTTAATAGAGAAGTACTTTTTTTTTTTTTTTTAAGTGCCTCATTACCGTTATGTAAATCTCACTACTTGTCTGGGCCTAATCCGTGATCTGCCCATGCATGGGAAGATGATGCAGAGCAGGAGGAAAACTGGGGAAACACTTGTGTGTCTTACCTCTTCCTTAAGGTTCATATGAAAATACAAGCATGTTAAATAGCCTCTTGGTTGCATGTGTGTACAGTAAAACTCCTAAAGAAATACTTTTTGATCGCTTTATGGGTGTATATATATATATTTTAATACCTGAACTAAAAAGAAGATACCTTTAAAATAGGCAGTTATGACATACAGGTTGCAGGCAGCCTTGCAGAGCAGGTGATGGAAAGCACACGCTCTTTACCAAGTTGGCAGAGAGAAATGATGTGTCACCGCCACAGCTTGTCACCCAGCCACAGTGTACAAGCAGCTATTTTGGAAGATACTCATGCTGTTAATTGTCTGGCAGCTGTGTTGGAGCTTAAATATGTCCTGGCCTCGTTCCCCAGAGCAGCTCGGTTGTAGGTTAGTGCTGTGCAGCAACAAGATGGGCGGAGTAAGAAGGAGGTGGCCAGCTTGGTGTTGGATTAGTGGCATTGTGGTGGGGTGTGATGTAGGGATGGAGTAAGGAAGATGGGGAGTGGGTGTCCCCAGGAGAAATGGGGGAATGTTGGTATGGGTAGGGAAACTGCAGCGGGGGGAAGCACTCGGAAGGAGAGACAGATGAATGCTCACTGATTTTCACATGGGCCATTCGCTCCTTTGATTTAGGAATATTTAATTTGGAGGTTGCCTTCAGAGAGGGAAATTCTTCATTCTGCTTGAACGCTTGTGTTGGAAATTCAAGGGAGCCAGCTGGAACAATACAGGTAAAGATAGAGTCAGTTTTGACTTGGTTGTGACAGCTCAAAATGGTTTATGATGTCTGAATTGCGATGATATACCACACACAGAAAAACTGCGTGGCTCCTCTTTGAAGTACTGAGACATAAAAAGTTGAAGTACAAGTGTTTGACATTTGACACATTGATTCATATTTTGCCATGTGAATGTTAGCACTATTCTAAATCATTTTGGTGACCGTGACTTTTGAGCGTCTTATAGCGCCCAGGAACAATTTGTTTCTGAGATATCAGTGTCACTTTATCAGTTCTCACATACTGTGGAAAAAGACCATTCTAATCTAGTCTTTATTGACAATAATGACTTTGGTACTAAATGGGGATCAAGTGGTTAAAGGGTGATGAGTTCCAAAAATGTTCTTCCTGCATGGCTACCATGATGCATTCTATTGGATAAGCATCTTAGACCAACCAGATGACTCTCTGTGGTACATAAGGTCTTTATATCGATTGCTGTTGTGAAATGGGGCATTGCCAGTGGTCCCTGTAAGCAGACCCACTCAAGATGCAATTTAACTTTTTAAATCTTTGCTGTTTCCAACTAAACACTAAACCAAGCTATTTCCCACTCTGGGAATCCTGCATATATTCATTTATTATAAGAGAGTGTATGAGAGAAAAAAATAATAGAAAAACTCACACCAAACAATCAAAAAACCCCAGAACAATTACAGAACGATTCTCTTCTGGTCTGCAGTACAGCCTTGAACACTTTTTAAGTAATTTTAAGATCAGTTGACATCATCCTTCCCATGCCAGTTTCTATACCTCAGCCAGCTCTCACCCTGCCACTACTTCAACCTGATGTCCTGTTGCTACCAGAAACACAGGCCATCACGGAGGAAGTCAAGTATTTTCTGTTCAAGTACATTTATTACAATTGGGATTCAGCTATAGTAGATGCAATGTTCCAAAGGAAGTTAGACACAGAGAGGGGCTAATTGAGAAGAGATTTTTTCCAGCTGATAGCAAACAACTTTCACAGATGGAGTGGTACTCCTGATCTGTTCCCTGCAGACATGCATATTAGATGCTCTTGGTTCATTCACAAAGATAGCTGAAAGCTTAATTAAATGCTGGAACCTGAAAGGATTTATCTTGCTTTACATTTGCAAATATATTCCCCAAATGCTGAAGATGAGAGAGGAGCAGAGTTAGTTTAGAGATGTATTCACAGCCCTAGGATTTGAACCCTCACCAATTTGCCCTTTCACTTCACACGGGAGTTGAGCCCCCTGATCGGCAGAGGACATCGGGAATGTGCTGCATCTTCATCTGTCAGCGTGGAAAGAGCTATACCACACAGCTTTACTCAGCTTAAAGGGAATCCTTTAGGATGACAAGTTTAAAGCTGGTTATCGTTTTTCACAGCTGGTTTTGGGGAAATAAAAGGAAAATTGCTGCTCTAAGTCAAAAGCTGCTCGCTGCTGCAAGCAGATATCTAAGCCAGAGAACCTTACAGTCGTGCTTTATCACTTAGATACGTGACTGACTTTGTACATCTGAACTTTGAATTTTTAAAAAGATGCTTGGAAAGAAAGTCTTTACAAATTTATTGGCTGGTTATGTTAGCAAACCACAGATGGTCCCAGAGAAGTCATCCAGATTTAAATAGGAAAGAAACAAAAAGGAATGGCATAGCAATCTTTAACTTGAAGCAAACAAATTGAAAAAGCAGCATAAACCACACTAGAACAGTAAATGTGTGTTTTAAGGCATTAAGGTTATCACTCTATTGTTCCAAGAGATGAAGATGAGTTAACTGTAAAAATAAAAACTCTTAGGGGCAGGATTTCTTCCCCCCTTATTTTCTGTTTTCCTTATTTTTAAAGCTAGATGACATTCCATAGCAACTGATAACAATTCCCAAAGTCGGGCACATTTGAAACTAAATAAACCATTGCTGCCTTTCACCTCATAAGCCAAAGTTTTAGTTAAGTTTTTGCTTCTGCCTAATGCTGAAAATTTGTTCACTTGCAAGTTAAGTAAGAATCCCAAAGCGTCCTTCCAAAAGCAGTTGTTGGTACTGTGCTGATTCTCACTTAAGGCTGTTTCCTTTCTGGACAAAAGAAGATGCTTTTTGGTGCCATTTAGGAGAGATTTCTGGACATAAATAATATTTACAGCAGTGAACTGCCTTGCTTTTCCTTCCTAACCCAGGTAATCCGCTTCTATAGAGCAACGTAAAGCAAAGTGTTTGGGTGTCTGATTTCAGCAGCTTTAAAAAGAGAAAGAAGATCATGAATATGGTGCTGAAAATAATATATGGATCTGGTTAAGTAGCGGATTGAAGCAACTGTCAAATGCACTGAAATTGCCTCTCTAAAAGAACAGAGCTCCAACAACACCCTCATCATAAGATAAAGTTTCAGGAAACCTAATACCTTGAATAAAAAAAATATAAGTCTTTAAATTAAAACAAAACAAAACACAAAAATGCTGAAAGATTCTCTTCTGATTTCTCTACACTGCACAGCTTTTTGCAGCATCTGTGGTCAAAACTTTTCAAATACATACCACAACCAGCCAAAAGTAAAAAATACAATTAATCTTTCAAATTAAATCTATTTGAAATATGACCCAGAAATTCAGAGTCAAAGATCTTTATCACAGTATTATTTTCATGCCAAATGAACATGGTTTACAGAAAAAAGGGGTTTTTTCTTCCTTAGTACCTTTTGTGAAAATCAGTCCAGGTTGTGCTTCTTTTTACTCGACCATTTGCATTTTTCTTCCTTATCACAACTCTAAATTTGTAATTCCTTCACAGCCAGTTATTATTGCCCTGTTTTCTTTGTATAACAATCTCTGCAGTGCTTGTACTAGAGTTGCTTGTCTCTGGTAAACTTAAAAGCATTTGTGTAATTGGAACAGTGCTCTGTGTTTCAGTAGTCATAAAAATACAAATTATTTGAAGTGTTTGGACTATCTAGGCTTATTAGAGCCAGAGGTAGCTGTGCTATGGGTTTTGTTTATTCTGGATCTCACACTTCAGGAAAGCCCTGATCATATCGATAATTAAGAAATTTCGGTGTTAGTACGTTGGCTTATTACAACGTGAGGCAATGTTTGTCAAAGTGTACATAAGGGCTAATCTGTTTAATTTCATAACATTTTAAAGCACGGCTGTTGTTTTGTTGTTTCTTGCTTAAGAGTTCTTCATTTCAGGCCAAGGGAACGTGCTATCTCCTTCATTTATGAGACTCTCAGTAACAGCATGGATGAAAAAAATACAGATATAATTATTCTTCCATGAATCAATGTGAAGAGAGAGGGCTAGAACTAAAATGGAATGAATGAGTCTGTGGAACGAGCGTAATTCTGCAGAGTCTGATTTCTTGGAGCAAAACTGACTCATCCATGGGATCGTCCAAGGTAAAATGACTCAGTGACTCTCCTCTTGGAGCAGATGATGCTCGTTGCCAGCCTACCATCACTTGAACAAAGAACACAGCCCGCTGCCTGTCAAGATGTGTCTCTGTTGACTACCACCAACTGACTCATGTTTTGATCTTTTTCATGCTCTGCGAATGTTTTACTGAAGGGCTGTATTAGTCTTTAACCTACATGCCAGACCTGAACCACTGTTAATATATGATGTATTCTTTTCTTTTCAATTTCCTATTTGAGATATAAATTAATAGTAATGACTCATACACATTGTCATCCACGCTCTCACAATAGAAGAATCTGAAAACATCCCCCAACTTCTATACGCTTTGGGGGAGAGAGTTCTCCAGGCATCCTTATGTAGTTGACTTAAGTTTTTTGAGCTGACATGTAGTACATATATGGTTCAGGTCCTCCTGAACAGGAACACACACTTGCTGGTCATTTACATTAGAGGCTTTTCTGGGACTGAGAAGCTCTACATTTGATCAACTCAAAAGTTCTTTATTGTTTTATCTATTTTATAGTGAACTGATCTGTATTTAACACATAGTAAGTGGTTATTATCCACAAAATCTTGTCAGAGTTGTAAGTTGAGGTACTGATTAGAACCTACCTATTTTTGCAAAAAGAACAAGGGCATAGCATGGCAACAGATGGAAAACTGCTGTAAGATTGCTTTTGCCGTTTGCATCGACAGAGCTACCACTTCTCCCTTCAAAATTTTTGAGTGCTTTGAATTGAAAACTTTAAAAGGACAGAAGTCAAGATCCAACTCCCAGAACATGTCAATCTGCTAGTGTGTCAGAAAGCTGCATACCTCCTTGTCCTCAGTAGAGTTTTACCCAAAATAAGTTTGCTCAGCCTAGCTCATTGGTGCCACGACCATTTCCACTCCGTACCCTGGAGGAAGGGCTGCTGAAGGGGCTGAGATCTCCAGGATCTTTCTCTTTCCTGACTCTCTTGCACACAGATGGGCAGACCAAAGAGGAGACAATGACCAGTCTTATCAGCTCTTTAGTAAAGGGCTTTGTGGGCATCAACAACCATTTAAACAGAAACAAGAATTAATTTTAATTAGCAATATTCTCACCATAACCTATTGAACCTTGGGGCCTAGTGTCTTTCAACATGATCCTGCTCTTTGATATAATTCATTAACTAAATGTTTGTGTGCTGAAATTAGCTAACACAGAATGGTAAGTGTGAAAGTTATTTAAGCACATATTATTAAGCTATTCATATAATTCCAGGATTAGTAGCCATGTATTATAACAGTGGAGTATAGTCTAATCTTAGGAGATACTATAACAGTGGGGTATAGTCTGATTTTAGGAGATATACAAGACAGCGTATATTTGAACTTGTCAGAGCCACCATTAGAATTTTCAAACCCTCTGGGTCCATACAATTTCTTTTCTCTTCATAATGCATATGTATAAAATTGAGTAGGACTGCCAAGTATTGGTGGCTCATTTGTAAATTTGTGTATATGAATGGCAAATACAACACGAAGTATCAAAAGAAGCAAGAATACCAGCCAAGAATCTCATATATCTCATGTGCATTATTCAAGCGGGAAGAGGCTCTTAAAAGAAAACATCCGCAATTACTTATAATAATTTAAAAATCATTACATGCCAGTAAGGAAAACATATCAAAAAGACTGTTTAAATTTCAAAACAATCTTAAGAAATGCTTCCTGTTGTTTTGTTATCTCTCTGGGGGTTAATGACGAAGGAGGCTCTCACTGAGAGAACAGGCATTTTTTAATGAATTCTATCAGAAAAGTCAGCCCACGCTCCTACAGTCTGATAAGGAGGAATGTCATTTCCAAAACAAAAATAGTTCTCCAAAACTTCTTCAGTCTTTTCATGCATTGAAGTATTGATTCCTATTACTTAGGTTAGAAACAGCATCTCCTGCCTGTCACAGTCAAGGTGACCTATATGATTTTTAATTTTTTTTACCGCTCTCGTAGTACTGCCAGTTTAAGGGCATAATTTTATCTCTATATTCAGTTATAATGGTACCAGATCAGGGCTTTGTTCTGTTATCATCTTGTAGAGGACAAAATCAGTAATTTTTGTAAGATTTTTGTGTTACTAGCCTGCGCTTCAGAGAGCCTGGAACAAATATATTACAGAAGCAACATCAGTTGGAAGGATAAGATACAAAGAGACAATTGTCTGCTCACATATCACAAGATAAAGGTGATTTTGTCTCTCAACGGTTTATAAGAATGTCCTCGAAGTCTATTTCTACAGTGTTTCTGGAGGCAGTGCTTTCTCTAGCAACAGAAAGAAATTAGCTTGTTTATTTGTTTTCTCGTACCTGATGTCATCACTCACACCAGCGCGTACTCCATGTGAGAAGGCTGATCTGATGGCATTTTGGCATCCGTTTGTCCTGCTGAGAGCAGTGGCACTGTCTGCAGCTGCAGTGGGCACAGACAGGAGGAAGGTGCAGTTCTGCAGCCTTGTTCCCTGCTGGGAGGAGATCAGCGTGTGCTGCCCAGACAGAACTACTGCCAGAGCAGGAACTGGTGCCCTGCTCTCCCTTGAAACCTGGGCTGCCAAGGAACAGAGAAGCGGATGGAGAAGCACCTGCTGTAATCTGCCAGCCTTGTGCATGGCCAAGTGTGTTGTCCTTTTGAGATGATACAGGATATTATTCCTTCCACGTTTGCTGTTGTGAGGAAACCACAGAGGCTCATTGCTCTCAGGCCCTTTTCTTGTGTTGCTTCCATTCATTGCTCTCTTGTCCACTTGCTTTTCTCTGTGGTGTTAACGGGGTCATTCTGGGAACCCAACAAAGGCCAAGACCAGCGTGAGATTTGTATTATGTTAAATTTGCACAGAATCAGCAGCTGAGGCCGAAAGAGAATTTTTGTTATCCCTTAGCAGCATATATTCTGAGGCATCTAGCTGAGAAATAGTTTGTACATGCTTCAAGGTCAACTTGTAAATATAGCTATTTTATTGCAATGGAAATATCTCATTTTAGTCAGTGTTCAGGACCAGGACATTACCAGAAGGGCAAGAACACTTACGGGAGTAATTTCTTTTTCTGTTCAGAACTATTTGTCCACAAACTGATACAGAGGTTTTGTTTCAAGAAGCCAACTCCAAAATTACGTTTCCTTGAGGTGACTCATCTAGTAGTGGAGTAGTGCAGTACCTGTAGGGCAGTCAAAGGAGGTTGGCAGTGATCCATGGTATTTCAGACTTCTGGGAGAACAGTCAGTTGTGGAACAGAGTTGGGTTGTGTGAGCTATCTTGGTTGGTTCAAAGCTGGCTGAAATACAACCAAGCTCTTAGACACATTGCTTAATTTCAAACCAATCAGAGTATTCTTATGACTTCGTGTTAAGTATGTGCTTGCATACTTTGCTGGAGAAAGATGTTATTGTATGTTGCAGGTGTATCAAACAGGAAGAAAATCTGTATTGCTGTTTGATCTGTAAAGTTTGAGGCTCAGATTTTTCTTTAAGTAGTGTATTTATTTTACATGCTTCAGAGGTTAGGGGGAAAAAGATGAGTTTCCTTAATGTGGGCACAGTTCCTCAAAGTTCTTAGCTCAAGTTAGCACTGTACAACTGAATTGCCATTTTCAGCATGCAGCAGGATAAAAACCTAACTGACATGTCTGCAGAACCAAGCAAAGCCAGGATGGTGAATACCTTCCCTGAACCATGGGAGCTGATTGAATGTGGCATTAAATACCTTTGATTCTTTTTTATTAGCATCCACCTCATGTCCAGATAGTTAAGGAAGAAATGTGTTCCTTTGAGTGAGTAGAAACAACTGGAATGAAAATCCATTTTAACATCAGTTGCTAAACATTGGCCAAAATAGCAAATATTATGCTGATTCATGGTCTGATCTGGGGGCAGGGGATAGAAATATTCATATATCTTTCAGGACAAAGCATTGAGTCAAGTATGACCCACTACTGGAAGACAGAAGGAAAAAGAGCTGCACATCACAATTAATCCTACATTTCCAACCAAGTAAAACATCTCCTACAAAATTGCTCCGTTTGTAGCTTCTGCTTCAAGATAACTTTGCACCTGCTGCTCAAAGATTAAATTACATCTGTTGAAAAGAAACTGCCACTTGGGGTCACATATGCTTTCAACTCACATTTTTTGTTTATTTATGCAGCTAGGGCTACCGAATTAGGTATTCTTTTGCTTCATTTTGATCTTTACTGTGAATCTTCATACAATATTTTTTTGGAGCCAGTGAAAATGCTGAGGCTTTAAGTTTTATAGCAGGAAGAAAGAAAAAAGGGGGCACATTTTTTTCTCTAGGTTTCTGTACAATAATATATCTGTATTATTAATACTTCAGTCACATAAGAGAATTTCAATCGCAAAACCAAGAAGTTGCAGATTCTCCTTGTTAAGTACTTTATTCTTTCACTGTCATCTCTGGTAAGTACTTTACTGCCTGCCACCCTCACCTCTTTTAATGGCATTGTTGTTAAAGTAATCTTTATGTCAAGCACCCATTGAGCATCCTTCTTGATGTGTGCAGAATATAGCATAGGAGCAATAAGAAAGTAAGAGCAGTGGCTACTTCTGAAAAATAATGTTTTTACTTGGAGATGTTCCCCAATGTATGTCTTTATGAGTATTTGCAGAAATCTTATAATGTAGGTACTCTTAGTGTAAAATAATATTCCTCTACGAAAGTTATTTTATGGCAGATATAGTTCTTTAACTTTGTACAGGTCTTATTCTAGAATAATTCCTTTACGGACATAAGCTCAGCATGAGTAAAGTAGAGAATTATCTACCTTCACAGTTTTTTAATATGAAAAAAATGACTAATCAGAGGCCTTGACAAAAAGGCGAAGGAGTAATGGCTGAATATGCATGACTGCTTTTAACAAACTGCTATGGATCGCTCAGTCCCTCAGTCTTACCTCCTTAGTGATACTTTCTGTTTTGACACAATCATTGTCAAGAGGTGGCATCCCTGGCCATGACAGGGAGGTTGGATTAAATGATCTCTAAGGTCCCTTCCTGCCTAGGCCTTTGTTTCTATGATTCTATGATTCTATAATTTACTCAAGCTATCTTTCTTTTGGCACATGCAATTGGTGACATATAGAGTCAAGTAAGCCTGAGCTTTTCATCTTTTTTTCCCATCAAGGAGTAAAATTTCTATGTAAACAGAATCAGGCGATGATCCAAAATGGAAGCTAGTAATTTGATTTTATATGTTGGTAGACATTGCTGTCTTTGTATACAGTCAGTTACTTCCAACCGAAATGCACCAAATTTGCCATCTGTATCTCCTGTATATTTCTTTGGTTTACCTATGCTTCTCATGAAAAACTAATCCAAAAGGTTTAAGATGTATTTACCATAATTCACGTGTGTCATCTGAAGAGCCATCATAATTTATGATAAATATAAGTGCCTAAAGAATAAGACTGCACTTCTAGCAATTGGAGCAAAATGCAGCCTCAGCAAAACATAGTCTCTGATTGGGTCATCAAATGGTATAAGTTTTTCCAGTGTATTTCCAGTGATGAGGGAATGCAAATGAAATGCTAAAGAAACAAATGTTGTCCTAAATGCTGAATGATGTCAAGAACTAATGGAGCAATCAGCCCTTCTTGTTCCAAAGAGTCATATTTTACAGTAGAAGGAGAAAAATGTAGCAATCATAACCTACAATACGATGATGGAAGATGAAATGAGAGTGATATTCCATTAAAGTTCATATTTCCTTTTTCGCTAAAGATCAACAAGTTCAACAGCAGCTGAAATCAGATTTTTATATACAGTTATTTTTTTCAACTGTCATTACTTTTTCATTACTTGCCATCAGTGAATATTTTCAAGCAGCAAATCCAGCCTTTAACTTAGCTGTGCTCAACTGATGCACTAAGACACACTTAGGAAATGCTGAAAGATTATTTAATAAGCAGTGATTTAAACACTGGGAAGAGTTAAAGGAAATAATAAAACCAGTGTGCACTGAATTACAAACAGGAAATAATTTCTTTTTGTTACTAGGGCTACATAAAAGTAAAGACTCAAAGCAATGGATGTGTTTCATGTCCAATTGATGCTGACAGAATTAAGATTCCCAATATGTAAGGTTAAGTCACACTGTGTACCAGTTGTGGTAGTTTTTCTCTTGCCTGTAAAAAAGTCTTGTGATTCCAATAATAAAAACAATTTCACTCAAATGCTGCAGCTTAATTCTTATCCCTTCAAACCAAACCCAAGGAGCTGATGGCACAGTAGATAGGGGAATTATATCTCACATCAGTGCAGAATGATCTAATTTGCTCTGATGCGGAAGTCCTGAAGAAATATGCTGCTGAGGCGATCCAATCAGCCAGGGTTTATTCTTTTCCTGTTCTACTTTAGAAAGCAAAAAAATGATCTGAAAACTAAAGCTATGCCCTCCAGAGAGTTACCTTATCACAAAATCAGTCACAAATAGAATCTTTCAGGAAAAATAGACATCGAATCCATCCCAGTGGTGTTATCTTCATTTTAGAGATTCGGTAATGATATTCCAGAGGAATTCATAATGAACCCACAAGAAGGGAGAAGTCTGGAAGTTTCACTTTAATTTCATACATGAGTTACAACAACAGCTCCCAGACTGAGACCGTCCTCTCTAATGCTAGTAAGCAAACCTATGCCTAAAGAACTATGTCAAAAAAATCTTGCTAGCATAAATAGTGTACCGGAATGTCTTCAGAGTTCATGTGACCAAATGCAAAACTACTGAAGTGTGATGTCTCTTTCTGCTGTTAATAATACAACCAAGTATTTCGATCTAGAAGGCTCAGTGTGCTCATGATTGGACATGGCCTCTTTTGCATCTGGGGTAGCAATTCAAATCCAAAATAAGTGAATGCAACAGTGATTGGATTCTGTTGCCACATCTGCTTTCGGTGAATTGGTCTCAGAGTTCCTGGTAAACAGATACTTTTTCACACAAAATGCCTCACCATAGTTGTCACCCTCCTAATCCTCAGAGAAAGAAGTAATATAGACTAGAGGAGGCAGGAAGAGCAAAATTCTCACTAGTTCTGTAGGTTGTTCCCCTTTGGGCAACAGATTTGCATTGAGGAATTGGGCCAGGAATAGCAAAAGAAAGCTTGTAACGCTTCCCACCTACAGCTTTTAGTACCAGCCTTATGCTTAGCCAAACTTGGTCAATTTTGTCTCAGTATTCTTTACGAACATTAGAAAGGCTGTTCCAGGCCTACATAGAACCACTAAATGACAGCTAAATAAACAGAACCAAGGAAATTAAAGCAAGAAATCTTTTTTTTTCCACTCCAGAAAATACGTTTCAGATTTGCATTCTATTCGTTCTCTCTCAGTAATAATTTATTCTTCAGTCTTGTGCAACAGGTCATTAACCTGCTTAACAGCCCTAAATCTAGATGTTTTCCTTTTAGAGAAATGTAATGAAAATACCAAATCTTCCTTCCATTTCATTTTCTTTGATAGCTTAGGGGAATATATGAACTGGGGTTTTTCTTTCACGTTGTCAAAGAGTAGTTTAGCTATTAATTACGTGGGATCTAGATTTGAGACCCTTACTATGTCTGTGTACAGCCTTACTATCTGCTGAGTCCGATTATATTCTGATCGATATTACCTAAGGGCCACAGGTGGGATGTTTCAAGAATATTTCAAATTCGGTTGCAAGCTGACAGTAGGCAGAAATTGTCACTGTGAAGTTAAGTGTCCATCTGGATCTTTTTTTTCTGATCAGAAATTATAGGAAAATCCTTGAGAGGGTAACTCAGGTTCTTCAGCCCCGTCTCCCATGTTTCAACCTGCAGCATAAACCGTGTGGTTGTTTAAGAGACAGATCATGTAAAGGAAGTGAAAGCTAGAGCTGATCCTAAAAGCAGAGTGACAGTTCAAAACCCCTCCTAGGCTTCACCTATTTCTCATTTGAATTGGTGCTTTATTAGAAGTTGTTATTCTTAAGATATGTTAAGGTGTTCTATGTTTCCTTTGATGTGTTCAGTCTTGTTCTCACCCATATTGATGTTCTTTTCAAATTCATAACCTAGAGGCAAAGGCCAAAGCCTTTCTGGCTCTAGAAGCAAATGTATTACTTGTTTTGTCTGAGGTATTATAAAAACCCATCTCTCTGCCAGAGATGCTCGCTGAGAGAGACGCGTCAGCCAGTATGGTGTTCCAGGATTAATTAAAGAGTTTGTCTCCCAGACATTCTTTAAATCTGCTTTTTCTCATTTTATTTTTACTTCTTGGCATGTAATAGTATTTCCATACTTATTAAAACCTCACTGATAATTAAATGCAAAAGAGCAATTAGCAGCAGACAACTTAGTGGCAAAAAGTTTTATAATTTGAACTATTTGCTGTTCAGAGGTGACTGAAAGTGATGGCAACTTGTTTCCACTGCATTGGACTTCCTGGTTGTGAGAGTGATGGGGCCCTATAAATTGGTGCAAAACTCCACCAAATGAAACTTCATGTCAGTGATATTGTTCCAGTGGAGCTTCCAACTGAGGTCGTCTCTGTTTCTCAAGCCCATAAACATAAATTCATACCTGTACACTAGGCAGTTGCCTAAATGGCATGCAGTGTATCAGATGTTCCCTAAAATCAAAACCTAATTTCACTACTCCTCACCACGTTTTGAGTGACCTGTCCATGTACTGCCTCCTGTTCCTACTAGAAAATAGCCTGAGTGTCATGAGTTAGCATAAATGATATTTCCCAGTCAGAGAAACCGAGTGGTGACTGAGATCTGTGGAGGTTTTCTGTGCTTGTTTTCTATACTTGTTTTATTAGAAACTAATTATCTGTCTGCAGGAACATACCTTCTGTTTTCCAAAAGTAATGCTGCCATTTCAAGCACAGTCACTAGGCCAGCAAATACAGAATCCCACATCAATCTGTTCATATCTGACAGAAGGAAAAGATTTGGTCATTAACAGAAAGAGCTCATCTCGAATGAGAAATTCATGGCAAGTATTTGAACACCTCTCTGATCATGGACTCATCAGGAATCAGAATGTCTCACTTTTTTTGATAGGACTTTGGGCTTGAGATGTTTTGGTCCATTTTTGTAAGGGCAAGAATATGCACAGGCACTACCAGTTTTATAAGAACAATTATCAACTTCCTTTGCCTCTTTTGATATGCATCAGAGAAAAGGTTCAAAAATGGTGCTAGATAACCAAGAAGAAGGAGAATTCCTTGAAAAGCGAAAGCACTCCCCAGGCTTTGAGGCTTGATTCCTTTCTGTGTTTACATTGCAGCTATGCAGAATCGCTTCTCTTTTGTAAACCTTGCTATCAATTGTCACTTTTTATGGGCAGCCATCCCACCCAAACCTGCGTAGAAAACTCAGTATTTTTATGACTGAAATATAGTAATCTCAACAAAATTTGGTCCCAGTTTGTATGGTAATACTAGGAAAGAAGAGATTGAGGTAAGGACCCAAATTCATAGATCACTTTAAGATGGGCAGGTAGCAGAGTATAGTTATGACAAGTTTTAATGCCCTTGCTCCTCTGAAAAGCAACGTAGATCCTAGCTGGCTATGTCAACCTGAATACTTGCAGTGGCACAGTGCCCTTTCAAGTAGTGGTTTAAGGCTCCTACAAAAAGGAGTCTGCTATCTACTGAGGAAGGTTTCCTTCCTGATGCACCTGCTATGTCTTTCCAACCAAGTATTGACCTAATCAAAACTCATTTAGCTTATGAGATCTGATGTGACTACAGCCTGGCAGGTATGCTTTAGAATATTTCAGAACTCAGCAGAAGAAAACATGCCCACTTTTTATTTTAAACATGCAGCCCTGAGGATGCATTTTGATTCGTTATGACAAGTACACTGAGGTTTTTAGTAAGAAAGCAGAGAGGATCAGTTTTGAGACTGTGGTATTTTTTAGATTTTGGAATATTTTTTAGAATACTTTTTAGATTTATTTGCATGTGTAGGTACTTTTTCTATCTGGTGTAGCAGGAAACTCTTGCTTGCTTTACAGTTTAAGTGTAATGAAGAACATCCTCCAGCATCTATCATGAATATACACAACTGTGGCTCCATAACCAGCTTTCAAGCCAAAATCAGAGAGCCTGGGAAAACTTTTGTATGGCTATACTTCTTTCATCAAAGTCCTATTTGTTGCCTACATTGTTCTTCCCAGCAGTTTTACAGCACCAGAAGAGGCTTTAGTCTCCATACCTATGATCTGTTGCAGAATGGTAACTGTGGGCACTTGATTTAATTCGTTTGAAATTAATGTTCACTTTTAATTTGCTGAAGCAAAACATTTAGACAAGTTTGTTTTAAATAGAAAGGGTGTGTTTCTTTAATAAAAAAATAAGAAACAACAAAGCAATAAGACAGTTAAAACATTTACACCTACACAGAGGCTAGAAAGCATAGCTACACAAGAAATACTACTTACTTATATTATGATAGAGCCTCCTGCTCTACTGGATGGAGGGTAGTTTTTGGAGGAGTTCCCTACCCACAGAAAACAATTCAATCTTCATATACCAAGGCAGCACAAAACTTCTCAAAATAACAAAGGATCATTTGGTCATTGAGATGTTATGACTTCTTTATCCTAGTCTGGGAAAAAATTAGCCTTTATGATAGATTAGAGCAGCCCATCTGGTATGTGTGGGGGCTACGCATCCCTTCGCTCTTCAGTGGGGAGATGTCTGTCTTGCCACAGAGCTCATTCTTCCCTGCCCAGCTGCCCGTGCATTAATAGCAAGGAAGAGAAACCTTTCAGTGATTGATACCAGCTTATGCTAACAATTTCCCCTCCTGTTTCCAATAAACATGGCTGTTCAAATAGATTATAGTGTCTCAGAGCATTCATTCCCCACTCACCCCCACCCCTTCCAGCTTGCCTTAGATGTCCTTTAGTTGCTCCTTTGTGATGGTAATGAAACTGAACAGCATTTCAAAGCAGGCTTTGATTAGTATGATAACCGTGTAGTGGCTTGATGGCCAGCATGGAATGATTATCTAGCCTTCCAGCACCAACAGCTTTGAAGAAAAGTTACACAACCTGTTAAAATGCATGGATGGATGGTAGATATGTATGTACATGTATGTGTTTGCATTCACATAATCCATACAGGTATAACTCAGGTATCAATAAACCTGAAAAGGTCCATTCATTGATATTCCCTGATAGAACAGTGTTTTCTTGATGCACAGGCTAATTGCACTAATTTGCCACAATTTGCCTGAGTAGTGTATACGCATTTAAATAGGGGACAGGAGGTGGGATTGCAGCAGAACTCTGTAATTACCATGTAGAGCATCATCACATGCTGCTAGTCAAGCCACTGGGCATCACTGGAGATGGGAGATCTGGAAATGGTGTACAGCAGGAACACCACAGGAATCTCAGTGTCTCAAGACCTGTGTAACAGTGTCAGCATGCACACCGAGGGCTCAAACTAAAAGGCCATGGCACCACTAATGTAGTCTTCCAAATCAGTTCCTTTAGGGCAAGACCTTCAGCTGCAGCAGAGTTGTATCTCCATCAAAATCGACACAGATGCCTGAGTTTATGCTGAAAACATATCCCTTTCTCTATTGTAATATTTATTCCTTACTTCTGAAAAATAAGTGTAAGAAAAAAGTTTATTTCTGGACTGTAGCTGCTGACATGGATCATGGTTTTAAGAGATTATAGCCACGCTATGTGATGGGATGAGGAGTAGCCTATTGGCTATTTCACAGTACTTAGACTTCATGACTCCGGTTGTATTTCTTTTTCAGTTCAACTTTCGGTTTCCTTTTTTTAATTATTTGGAGTGCAAACATGAAAAATTGCCTTAATTGAAATATTTCCTCTGAATTTCTTTTTTATAATATTTGCACACGCTTTGGCAGCCCTTCAAGATGCTGCGTGTTAAGCAAACATATGACAAGTGACATCTTGGTAGTCTGCAAATACTTAAATGCCAGGACATGGAGAAGCTCTCTGCCATCTATGCTTGCAATGTATGCATCTGCAATCCAAGCAGAAAGTAAGAAATGAGTAGGTACACTGCAGTGGCGACAGCAGATTAATTCAGCACATCATGAAGCTGATCACTGTGATAAGAAGTGGTGTGTCATCTCTGTAAATGTACTCAGCACTGAGGGCTATGGTTACTACAGAATATCAAAAAGCATTACAAAGAAGTTTATCTTCTTAACCTCTAGAAATATAAACAGCGCAAATACAATACGGCTTTGCAAATTTTTTTAAAATTTATTTCTTGTGTGACTTTTTACCAAATTCAGTAACTGGACATTAAAATAACAGATAAAATTTGGTAAGTCCAGGTAAGTAGGGAAAACGTCTTAATTTTGCAAACAAAACAGTGGGAGTTTCTAACTCAGGAGTTAGATCTAGGAGTTATAGTATATGTGGGTTTAGGCAACTGATAGATAAATACTCTAAAGAAGCTAACAGAATACAAGGAGCTATTGGGAACAGAGGAAAAAACAGAGAGTAGGCTGATGCTGCCTTGTAAATGATGGATGAGGAGGGCCCAGGGCTAATACCTGGATGGGTAAGGTGGGACTCAGGGGCTGGGGAGCTGCTCTGTGGGAAGGGACTGGGGTTCCTGGCTGACAACAGGCTAAAACATGAGTCACCTACACACCAGGAATAGTGAGGAAGGCCAAGAGCTTGCTCAGCTGTGTCAGGATGAGATTATCCCTCTTCACTCAGCCCTCACTAGAGCACAGCTGGAATGCTGCTTCAAGTTTTGGGCCCTTGCAGCACAAGAAAGACATTGATAAACTGGAGTCAGTTTGGAAGAGAGCCACTATGGTGGTCAGAGCTGGGGCACTTGCACTTAAAGGAGACAGTGAGTGACGAGGACGTCTTCAGCCTGGGAAAGGCATGGCTCTGGGGAAACCTTATCTAGCAGCACCTACTTACCAGTACTAATTAAGACCTACCAACCAGTCCCACTGCCTACTGGTTAGGTTACTGAGAAGCTGGAGGCAGGCTCTTTCTGGTAGTGCATGGCAGGAAAACAAGGGACAGTAGCCATGAAGTGATACAGAGCTCAAGCGGCAGATCTGACTGGCTATGAAGGGAAATACTTTCTGATGTGACTAATGAAATGCTGGATTGAGGAGGTTGTGCAGCCTCTGCTCATGGAGGTTTTCAATACCCAGCTGAATAAAGCCCTGAGCAACCTGTTCTGACCTTGTAGCTGACCCTCTTTGAGCAGGAGGTTGGGCTACAGACCTCCTGAGGTATGTTCCAGCCTGAATTATCTAGTGATCCTGCGTTTCACACAGCGCATAGCTAAGTTGTGCAACGCTGCTGCAGGATGCTGCAGGATGCTGCAGGGTGCTGCAGACACTCTAGGTCAGTGTAGGTTTCAGAAGCTGGACAGGATCACTGAAGGGAAATGCATTGATGTTTTGGGTTTGAACCCCAAACACTATGAGGCTGGGAAATGTTAAGAGGAATATTACTATAGGTTTGCTATAATCTCATAACCTTCCTTTTACAGCAGTTTATGGCCACTGTCAGAGATAGATGGGTTACTGGGCTAGATGTACTGGCTGTCCATCTCCCGAACCATTACAGCTCTTTTTGTGTTCTTATTTCTTTAAAATATGCCATCAGTGTGAGCTACTGTTTCAAACCTAAAATTTTGCAGAGCTTTTAATTACAGGAATTAGAATGTCATCCCTACCCATGGAAGAAATAGTAAAATAATGAAGCTTTTCAGAGTATTTTTTTCCAGTCAATTTTCATAATGACAGTATTTGGGGGGACATTGAAGATTGTAGCTTGTTACCAGAAAGTACCAGTAATGTTGTAAAGGGATCTATTTTTATTTAATTTTTTACTTTTTCAAAAGTTCAACAAGTTCATTGCAATCTGCCTTTCAAGGTCGTCCATCTGAGTCAATGATCTTCTTAGCTCCACCAGTTCTGATTTTTTGAATAAAATTGTAATTACCAGCCTTTTAAGCACCAGCTGTTCTATTGAGACATGATACTGGTGGTGTACTCAGTCCTGGTGGAAAAATATCTGTGAGCTGCTCTTCACTGAAGCTCCTGACTGATTGCAAGAAGCATTCATGGTCACAGAATTAAAGGGACCACAACCAGATCGTTTATGGGTGCAGTGGCCTCTCTCCTTTTGTGAGTTACTCTGTTCAAACATGCATATGAAACTCCACCGTATTCGCTCCTTATGAAGTAAGGAGGAAAAAGAAAGAACAATAGTGGCTTTCCAGTACCTGAAAGGCTCCTACAGGAAAGCTGGGGAGGGACTGCTTAGAAAGGTGTGTAGCGACAGGATGAGGAGTAATGGTTTTAAACTAGAGCAGGGTAGATTTAGATTAGATGTTAGGAAAAAGTTCTTTACTATGAGGGTGGTGAAACATTTAAACAGGTTGCCCAGAGGGGTGGTGGAGGCTGCATGCCTGGAGACACTCAAGGTCAGGCTTGATGGGGCTCTGAGCAACCTGATGCAGTTAAAGATGTCCCTGCTCATGGCAGGGGAGTTGGACTAGATGACTTTTAAAGGTCACTCCACCCCAACACATTCTATGATTCTATGATTGATTCTATGATTTTATAATTCTGTGATAACGTACAAAGGAATAATCCATTAGCTTATCCACATGGTGAGATACGTGATACCAGTGCACAGAAACATAAATACTCTGGCAAAATATTTTTCTCTCACTATTTAGCAGCACCCATTATTTAGCACCATCTTTATCAACAGGAGGCCAAGGTTAACATTTAAGGTGAAGGTTACAGTCTACATATGGTAGAGGAGAAAGCAGTGATGAAAAGAGAAGCTGAAGAAGTGCATTTCTAGCAGGATTTGCAGGAGAATTGAAAGGCTGATTGGCACAGGAAGCGGCATGGGAAAATGAAAGCAAGAGGTAGAATTTGTCTTGGCAGGAAAGTGATGTTCCACTATTAGAAATGCCTGCAGGCCAAAAAAGAAAAAATGCCTGTGCTGAGATTTAACATAGATTTTCCAACTACTTTAAAGCTCAGACCCTGCGCTAAATGTTTTCCTCAAACACATACAGCTTTAGCTGTACTGAAGTTTTCTGTCATACTCAGAGAAGCCAGAGACCAGTGCTGATTTATCCTCTCAAACTGGGATCATGGGAGTTCCTGGTGCAGATGGTAGAGATGAGAGGAGCAGTTGGGTACTGGGTTGCATCTGGCAACTGCTGCAGCCCTGCCTCCCCTCCCTTCCCCTGAAAGATTTTTTCTTTACATAATATATTATTGTGTGTTTTCCTTTTTTCTTCTATTTTTGTAGTAAATGAGGACAGTGGTAGTTTAACAGCGCGTCTGAACAGCGGCTCCTGCCAGGTCAGTGTGCTACCAGAGGGCACTGGGGCCTGAGGATGCAGGCGAGGGAACTTGCTGTGTCAGCCACAAAATCTGAAGCATTGCGGTAGTGCTGGCTGATTAGGCATTGCTGTATTTCTCTCTATTAATTACATGGCCTTATCTTTCTCCAAAGCCAGGAAAATGTCCATGCTGTCAGAAGTCTTTATGTACAAGGACAGTCATCCCTCTGCAGTGTGCTATTGGGAGTCGTGGTGTCTGACAAGTCTCTGCTCTCTGTAAATCTTTCCCTTACACAACAGACCTTAAGCAGTATTCCTATACTAGCACTCCTGCCAGTTGGACCATTAACTCCTAAGGTCCCAGCTCCAGAAAGCCTTTCTCCATGTGGTGATGTATCTCTTTTTCTAATGATCGCACTTAGCATGCAATCATTATCCCTAAACCTGGCCTGAAGAAGTATTTCTTCCTGAATCAGAAATGAGTGAATACCTGGAGTGAAAAGGCAGTATGCAAGGAACAGTGAAGGAAGGCAGTACTGTATTTTTTTTTCTTTTTTATTACACAGAAATTAATACAGAAAAAGAGAAAGGTATATTTCAGTTGGAAATGGTAATACAATTGAATGGAGGTAATGTGGTTATTTCTTTTGTACCACTCCTGTTGAGCCTTGATTGCAGATATTTGCTGTAGGAATTACATTTCACTGCTTTTGTATACAGTGCCTTTTGCCACAGTAGTTCACGACCTCATGCAGGATCTCTGGGCAGTCCTATAGAACTAGTAACAAGTACAGAGGGCTCCTGTTGCTCATCATTAAGGTACTGCTGAAAAGCAATGAGGGAAAATTCAGAATGAAAGGTGAGTTAATAAAAAAAAAGGACATACAGGCTAGAGAGCTCAAATTATTTCATTTGGGGTAGGATAATGGACTGGACTATATCTTTCTTTTCAGAGATCCTCCTTTTGTAACTTCTTTGATATTTGGCCTTGCTTTAGGCAGTATATTCAGAGGTTCTATCATGATACCCAAGGTAGAATGGACAGTCTTTTATTCTGAGATATGTAACTGGTGCCTCACATCTCCAGAAGGAGCCACTGCAAATAGTCTGAGCACTTCCAGTTCCTAATTCTGAGCTCTGCCTGGCTTCTGCTAGCCACCATGAGGTCATTTCATCTTAATATTTCATTGAATTGGTGTGTTAGTAGTGCATCAAAGATGATGTCTTAATGAAATGCAACAGCTAGATACAGTCATGGCATTTGAAGGAAAAAGGAAAAGAAAAAATATGGTTGTTTTATTCTGCATGGAAGAGGAAGTCTGATATTTGTTCTTCTGAAAGTTGGAGGCTCCAACTCTGGAGGAGGCGAAATGCACAATATACATTTGGTGTTATGTGAATTTTAGAGCTGGTGATAGACATGCAATCCCAGTCAGTTGGCAGGAATTCACAGAGCAGGCAGAGGCTGCTGCAACCCAGTAAATTCCCATATGCTGCCTTGTCTCAAAACTAATCTGGAAGCGGGCAGAAAATACTTTGTCATACCGTCGCAAATTCTTGGCTTCAGAGCCAAAAATGTCACTCGGGTTTGTGACTGGCATCAAAGACTGGTGTTTTTTCACATGGGCACTGGGCTGAGAGCACCCAACTCATCCCATGCAGGTCATGTGGTGGTCTTTAGGGGCTGCTAGTGACAAGTGGCTGGCACTGGAAGCAGAGAGAGTTGAAGGTGGGGGATCTCCATGTACCACTACCTGTGCCCTAGGCTATCTATCTTATGTCAGAACACAAAGGCAAAGAAAAATAAAGATGCTAAATTGACAAGGGCTATTTCATTAACTCCTGCTAACAATGTGATATTTTTTCCTTACTAAGTTGTCATTTGTTTGCAGAAGTGCCCTGCTTTTTTTTCCCCTGTGAGATTATAATCTTAGAGAGACAAAAAAAGAGTTCTTGTCATCTATTATTACAAATATTATATTTTGTTTCTCCTTGAACAGATTTCATATTTTTTTCACTCTCTGTTCCTGTTGGTCATTTGATGTCTGAATGTGTTTATCTCTGAAGGCAGCTCTCCCAGCGATCTTGAAGAACTGTTTTCCTCCGGGGTCTTAGTGTATATATTATTTACTGATGCAATACACAAAGCCTATTCTCAGATGCAATCTCTTAAGCTTGCAGAATGACTGATCAGGCTGTTGGCTCAATTTGCTATTTGATCATTTAGCTGATAAGGTGAATGTTGACTCAGTTGGATTTTCCACGGTGGATCGATCAAGTGATGGAAGCTGAATACTGTATTTCCTCACCCTAAGATAAACAGGGAAAAGATCAGCATCACTAGACATCTATTTTTGTAGGTAGTTTAAGTTCTGAAGCTTGATTTTTATCAGCTATTAATATCCATGATAAGTAAGTGCATATCAGAAAGGCAACATTTACACTCACTCTGCTGTTGTGTAAATAGCCCCATGAAATGCACAGGAGCCATAAGCTGACCCGAGTGTGTTTTGTACCAGTGACCCTAATAACAGAAATGTGCAGTAGAACAATCACATATTGACTTTTTACTTCCAAAGTGAATTCGATTTCATCTGGACAATAGGAAAATTACTTTTGTTCGAACACAAAGGCAAAGCCAAAAAAAAATGCAGAAGTGGGCTAAATATAACATTTATCCTTGGATAAGATTATAGCTGGTCTCTTAACAGTGAGGACATGAGACAATTTCAAAGTTCCCTTCAACTCTTCAGAACTGAAAGGTAATAAAATGAAAATGGCTTCCATCTTCATATACCATTATTCTCCCTTAACATGGAATACTACATGATATGACTTTTGGAGAATATTTTTTATCACACTTGCCTACTTTACACATTATTCTTTTTCTTCTTCGAAAAGCTTCCAAATGACCAAGACCAGACAACCCACTCTTTGCTTTACTTTTCACATTTTGTTAGAAAATATCACAAATGCTATGGATTTTTTGTGGAACTCAGTCCCTTTTGAAAGCAAAAATACTGTCCTTTAAAAAATACTAAAAAATATGCAACTTTCTGAAACATTTTAGTTAATTGTAATAATTTAAAAATTAGTGAGTTTGGGGATCTTTTTAAAGAAATGAGAATTTTTAGGGGTAAAACACATAATAATAGGTTTTAATTGCGTTCACTGAAAATGAAAGAACCTAAACACATTGGCTATGTGCATCCTAATAAAGTTTAACTAGATGTAATCGCCTTCTGTCATTTTCACTTCTCCTGCATTCTGAAAGTGTGGCATCATAAAAAAAACCAGCTTACCATTTCCTACAGGAATCAGTTTCAGGAAGTCAAAGATCATAGAATCATAGAATCATAGAGTCATAGAATCATAGAATGTCAGGGGTTGGTAGGGACCTCTAGAGATCATCTAGTCCAACCCCGCTGCCAGAGCAGGATCCCCTAGGGCAGCCACACAGGAACGTGTCCAGGTGGGTTTGGAAAGTCTCCAAAGAAGGAGACTCCACAACCTCTCTGGGCAGCCTGTTCCAGGGCTCTGTCACCCTCATAGTAAAGAAATTTCTCCTTGTGTTGTGGTGGAACTTCCTATGTTCTGACTTAAATCCATTATTCCTTGTTCTATTACTGGGCACCACTGAGAAGAGATTGTCTCCTTATCCTTGACCCTCACCCCTCAGATACTTGTATACATTAATAAGGTCCCCTCTCAGCCGTCTCCTTTCAAGGCTAAACAGCCCCAGTTCTCTCAGTGTCTCTTCACAGGAGAGATGTTCAAGTCCCTTAATCATCCTCGTACCTCTCCGTTGGACTCTCTCCAGTAGGTCCCTGTCTTTCTTGAACTGGGGAGCCCAAAACTGGACACAGTATTCCAGGTGTGGTCTCACCAGAGCAGAGCAGAGGGGCAGGAGAACCTCCCTAGACCTGCTGGAAACACTTTTCTTAACACACCCCAGGATCCCATTGGCCCTCTTGGCCACACGGGCACATTGCTGTCCCATGGACAACTTACTGTCCACTAGGACTCCAAGGTCTTTCTCCACAGGGCTGCTTTCCAGCAGGACATCCCCTAATGTGTTTATATGGTTTGAATTTCTGCATAAATAAAGGTTCTTGATCTACTGAACACTTTAAAAACTTCTGAGCTTCTTCCTTAGCAGATATTGCATCCTCATTCTCTGTGACTTCTGATCTGAATGATTGTTATGTGCTATTAAACGTGTCAAAGATGGAATTGCTGCCTGTAGCTTTTCTGCAGCACATTGCAAAGTTACCAACATTAATACTCCTGCCAATCTCATGCATATTTGTTTTCATTTACCTAGACATCCAGTTTTCTTGTATGCATTTCTATTAAGAAATTCTTTTTAGTTTAAAGGAAACCATGAAATGGCAGTATTTAGTTAAAGGAGAAGTACTACTGCTTGAATGCAAAAGTTATTCTGCCTGTAGGCTGAATCAGAAAAAACACCTTTCTTAGATCCAGCCTTCTGGTGTGATTATGTTCCAATAAAACCTCACCCAGGTGTACACAAGACTGGTAGTTTATAAATATGAACTTTACTACTGGAAACTAAAAAAAAAAAATATTTTAAATTCACTCATCATTTTTAGACCTTTGTGGAATTCTCTGTACCAAGTGGAGAGGAGCTCTCTTATCTGCTCAGAGTCTGATGTGAGAAAAAGCAATATTGCCTGTGAATATATTATCTGCTTTCCAATAATGTGAGGAAAGGATGATAGTGGTCATGATATCCACATGCCTGTAAAGCTCTGCATTTTGCTGATATCTTTATTTACACACCAAGCAGAAAAATGAATCTTCCAGCTTCAAAAAAAAATGATGCTATTAAGTGGTTGAGAACTGGGTTTGGCAGATTTTTTTTTCCCCATTGCTCCCTTGAATTAGTACCAAAGTCTTATGCTTGCTTATTAGTTTTATGAATACACAATATTGGCTGGCTTCAAAGGACGGGGAAGAGGGAGAAGCATGCTGACGATGCCTTGTATTTTCTGCAAATCTCTTTCACGTATTGTAGCCTTCAGTTCATACGAGTTGCAGCTCTGAGGCATTTGCTTGTACACACATCACATCGCTGACAGTTTCTCCAGCTGCCCCAAATCCTTTCCAGCTCCAACTCTATTTTAAGGCCCTGGTTGCACCACGTCTTCGGAGTGAAGAGAGGAAACAAAAATAAGTGTTTACTCACCAATGTCTTCTGGATTTAAAACAACTTAGCAGCTAACCCCTGCAGGTGTCTGTTGGGGAAATAGTTGCCACATTTGTTCAGATCAGAAATGCCAAGCACCTTTCCTTGTAGCGAGGGCTTTAAGTGATTCATAAATAAGTGATTCAGGATTTGTGCACTTAATCTATTTTGTGCAGAAACCACTGAGGCTATCATTCATTTCAGAATTAAGAAACCTAAACATGGATGTCGACATGTGGTTTTGAAGTGCTTGTTATAGGCAGGGAAGGTCCAGTAAAAGCAGGAGCCTGAAGAGCATTTCAGCTGGCCCATGTAAGGAGGCTCAAGTGAGTTGCCCACACTGAAGCACCTAGTGCTGTCTGAGGTGTAACTGAGGCATCCACACCATCACAGTGGATATCAGACGGGACACACAGGAGACCCATGTCCTCCCAGGGCAGCAGTGCAAGGCCAGGAGGGATGTGCTAGCGCGTCTTAGCACCGGCCACTTGTATGTAGCAGTTTTCTAGCCCTCTGCTCTTAAAGGAGATGAATTTCCCTCTCGCTGGTCTCTGACTCCATTGACTATCGTGTCAGCTTAGACACATGGTTCGCCTGTGAACACTTACATGTAAGCATCTGCCTTTAGGTTTTGTAATCTGGAGCAGAATTTTTCCATGAGGCTCTTCGCTACGTCCACACTTTTACTGCTTTTTACCACAGTGGTATTACACCACCGGGTTCTGCAGAGCTCATGGAGTAGGTGTCAAAGTAAGACACTGCATTCAAGGGGAAGAGTAGAAATATGTGGTCAAGGAGTTTGACTGTGAAACATGCAGATATAGAGCACACCAAGCATATGTGCTGGAATTCAGTCAGGCCATAAGGCAGCTGAGTATATGAAGGAGATGGGCAAATGTACACAGACAAGGCACTGGCTACTGCAAGTGAGAGCCTTCTCTAAGGCAAGTTGGTCCTAAATATTTAATGGGACTGTTTAGCCACTTTTAACTGTTGGAGTTTTTCTCCCGGTATCACTTTGCACCAAGTTTAGATTGTAAGATCCAAAGACTGGACCAATGTTCTTCATGAAAGTTATCTAGATAGCAGGTGCAACACTACCTAACTTATCTGATGGTTAGGAAAACTATAAATATAAAAATAAACTATGTCACTCAGAACTGCCCTGAGCCTTAAACTGCTCCTCTGCGTGGTGCTGGGCTACGGCTTGGGGACTGGCTGGCTCAGGTTGGCTGTAACTCATGCTCTTCATTACACAGCAGAAATTTGACCTTCATGTCTTAACATAAATAGACAGGGGGATTTCAAATGTGAGGCATCCCTCTTTTTTTCAGCTCATCTGAGTCAGACTCTGTTTAATAATACATACATTCAAGACAGACTTCATTGCTCTAGTGCCAAACTGTACAAACTTTAACATGTTCCCTGGTTGTTTAAGTCATTCTTAGACACAGATGTTTGTTGCCCCTCTAATGTCTGGATACACAAAAGACTGATGAAATCTCATTCACTCGTAACTGTACAATATATTTCATTAGTGTTTTAAATAAAATTTCTTTGCTACATCCATATTTATTCTTCTATTGTTAACTGATGTAGTGCTATTTCCAAGAGGGCTTTATCTCTCAGCAAATAATGTGGTTTTTTAAAAATCCTTACATTGTGTAGAAGACTTAACTGATGTGGTCCATTTATTCCCCCTGCAGTACATTTATCTCCAGTATGTAAAATGAATTATTACCTCTTCTCCAGCGTAACAACGCATTATGCTTAACAGAATACACAAGACTTGTAGTCTATGTTCCCACAAAATATTCTTCCGTGATGTCTGGGTGTCTCTAATTATGCATACTTCACTAACTGGTCATACATATTGTTATAATAGTATTAAAAATACGTATTAACATAAAAACTTTATTGAACTGGTTCCCAAAGGACGTTACAATCTGAGGGTGAAGCTCATTCCCATAGAGCTCATTTGCCAGCCAAGAGAATACAGATTTTATGTGTGATTTATTGATGCATGGACCAGCTGTTCAGTGTCTGCTTAGGAGATTTTCATCCTGATTGCATAAACTCTGAGTAAAACCTTGCTGCTGTCTCACAGGAGTCTCATTAATTTTAAATAGTACTATTTAAGGGTGTAAAACTCAGGGCATGTATGTGAGAATCACTTTGCCCAGCCCTAAAGAGGGAACCACTTCTGACATAAAATACAGCTGCTACTTAATATTTCAAAAATGCTATAGAAAGTTTAATCAGATGTATGAAAAATGCCATGTTCCTATGAAACTGCAGCTGTGTAGATAGACAAGAAGCATACAAATATCCTCTCTGAAATTAAGACTGTTATTGTAATTGGTATTAAATATATACAAGTTCCTTCTAAACTCTTGCTGTGATTTGTTTCCCTAAGTGAGTCAGAAGAGAGATTTACACCTATTGAATAATCATCTGTGTTTCCAATAGCAAATGGGATTCTCCCCTTAAGTACCAATTCAGCCCAATCCTGCTTAGGTTGTGATAGCTGATTAAATCACAGCTTGAGGCTTACACAATAATTGCTATCAACTTAATCATTTTACCTTATATAAAATGCACTACTGCATTTTCACTATTCTCTCTCCCACTGTTCAGCTCTTATCTTTCCAGTTAGATGACAAAATAATCCAAAATCTAACCAGCATGGAAAAGAAGGCCCATGAAAACCCTTATTCTTTCAGGTTTCTGTTTTTGAAGGAGACAAAGGAGTGTTGGTTAACATATGGCTACTGTTTAGGTTAATGCTTTTGTTTTGATGATGTTGCTAAAGTGGCTTAGAAGAACTTTTCCTAGCGTTTCTGCTTAGCGCAGCTATTGCCCTGGCTATTGCACAGGTTTATTTGTAAATAAGTGTATAGATTTTTTTTATTAATCACATTATTGCACTATTCAGTTAGAAGATTGATAGGTGGGTTTTGCAGAAGTCACTAAGAGTTTCAAAAGAGTTGAGCTTGCCTGAGCCACACATAGCTATCCATCTGTCTGTTTTGTCTGCATATCCATCTGTAGTCCTTGTTTTGTCTTTAGGAGATCTTTTAGTGGCCTTTTTTGAACTAACAAGAACTTAAGGGAAAAGAGGTCAGAACACCTTTTTGGTTTTGGAGACACATAGTAAATTGGAAACCATTAGCACTGTGAGGCACGTTAAGCCTAAATTACATGTTGAGACTCTGATTTGTGATGGTGAGACACTGTAATGGGATGCCCAGAGAAACTGTGAATGCTCCCTTCCTGAAACTGTTCAAGATCAGCTTGGATGGGGCTTTGAGCAACCTGATTTAATTGAAGGTCTTCCTTCCCATAGCAGGGGGATTGGACTAGTTGATCTTTTAAGGTCTTTTCCAACTCAAACCATTCTGTGATTCTATGATTTGTGCACAGCACTTAATTTTCCACTGACATTACTTGCTGAAGAAACTACATTATTTCCTTCAGTCTCCTATGCACATTTGTAAATTCATAGCAGAAACCAAAAATGTGAGTAACTGAAAGCAATCACCTGTCCCTTCTCTTTACTTGCTCTGTCACGTAGCACTGGGAGATCCTGATTATGGGGCTTAGGACTTATTGAAAAGAAGAGCCACCAGCAGAGCCTGGGTAGTGGTATGAGTCCCTAAACTGCTGGAGCAGCGATCTGCAATGATGAGTCATTTGTGGGAGCTGGCTTTCTCTTTTCTACAGATGCAAAGTTGTGAAGAAGGGTCCAGCTTTGCTCAGGGTAAGACCATCCGCATTTCCAGTTGCATTTATCCTACAGACTTGGAGCTGGATGGGAAGTAAAAACACATTAAGTCTAAATTATTGAGACTCGGGTTTGTGGTGGTGAGACACAGGAGTAGGTTGCCCAAAGAGGCTGTGGATGCCCCCTCCCTGGAAGTGGTGGCGATCACATGGCCAGTATAGAAGTATAGACGGTAGAGAGTGGTTTTACTCCAGTTGAAGAGTTTTGCCAGTGTTGCAAGAGAAACTCCTGTTCTTACTCAAAGTTCATTGAAGAAACAGCTCTGGGCATGTATGCAATCACTATCAGCTGACCTTACACCTGGGTGGGTGATGGGAGACCATACAGAGATTTTGATCTGGTTATCTTTTAAAGGCAGGGCATCATGGCGAGGTGGACATTCTGAGTATTTGCCATTCTGAGTATTCGCCATTGAGCAGTCCCTGTTCTTAGGAGAGTGCAGCCCCATGCACTGAGTTCCTCTCAGTGATTATATATGGAAGTATCAAATGTTCTTCTGAATACCTTTGCCAGCAAGATTACTCAGGCTAAAAGTCACTTCATCATTTAAACTGTATATATAGGTATGTATGTATATGAGATCAGAAGGAAGACAGTGAGAGCCGAATTGTCTGCATTCAGTCATTAATGTCTTCTGTGGCTCCTTATGAAATCCTTTTTATTAACCATGATCTACCTTTTTAAATCTATGCAGGCTCCCATGAGTCACTTTGTGCTTGTCAACATGTTCTAGCTTGTTGCTGACCAACGATACCAAATCATCCTCCATATCAATGACAGATATGAAAAAATCCTCTTGGTTTTTTTTCCCCTTACATATCTGCATTTTTGAGAAGGATTTTATTAGCCTATTTTGGGGTCTCATTTTTGCTCCTCTGTTAGACCATTATTTTGCACAATCTTGCCTTTTTAATACTCATTCCAATGGAGTGGTATAAATATTTTATCTTAAATGTATTCCAGCGGAAGCAGAGAGAACATTAACTGTCTATAAGGGTTAACCCATTAGTGAAAAGGATGCCTGATAAATTGAAAGTGTGGCTCTTGGCCAAGAGAGAACTGTATATGCTGAGCATTCGTTTTCTGCCTTAGGAGTGGCAAATCATGTTGCCTATATCACATGTGATACAGCTTCTGAAAGAAGAAACCTCAGAGGCAAATTCATACTTTGTTATTCAGAGAACTGTCCACTGACTGTGTATATGAATTAAGGGCATGCCTTACTTACAACATTGTCATTGTATCTGGAATCATATATTGTAACTGGGGGGGAAAAAAAGGAAATCATAAGTTTAAAACAAGTCAGATTCCATTTTCAAAATATTATGTGGTATTAATGTAAAATTCTTAGGAGATATTTATTGAGGGTTCTTTGTCATATTTTAAACAATTTCAGCCATATTTTCTTCTGTTCCAAGTACTAAAACCAGTAATGAAGACATTAATCAGGTGCCTTGATGGAGTTGTTAATCCCAGTATGGATGAGTAAAGAACTGTCTGGAAGTGAACCTGTCATAGAACAATATATGCTTTAAGAATAATTAAACAGCAGTTAATGTTCTTGTTGTAGAAGAAAATTAAGATTCCACACTTTCTTTTCTTTATAAACTCATTTTTCTTTTTAATCTCTATTACATAATTCCATATCTGCAAACTTTACTCTAATTCACTAGTATTGTATTTAATTTGCATTGCATTTAATTTACACTGTGTTTAATTTACATCAGTGTAAACACCTGCACAAGAGCAAGGACCAGAGGTCACCCTTTGAAAAATCCAGGCCATACTCAGCCTAGTCAAAATCTTTCCAAAGGAAAAAGTATGTAGAGCTCCTGTGCTAATATTGCTTTGAGGTACAGGAGTTTATGACTGATCATGTCACTTGTGTACTGCAGCCATGGAGGGCTACAGGGGAGCTTTTTTGGGGGCTTCATTTTCTTCTGATGGATTATATGGAAAGTAAAGCACCTCTCCTGGACATGGTGAATGCCTGTGCACTTGCTGCCCACTTCACCCAGTCACGCTGAATAAAACCTTCACCAAGTCCTGCACTCTGTGGAAACCCAACACCAGTGCCCCCAGTCCACCAGCGCTGATCTTAGGATCAAAGCCAAGCACATGGAGAAGGGAGGGTTTTGTATAATAGGACTGGGAAGATTACAGCAACAAGGAGAAGGACACCAGTCCCTGGGGCAGGAGAAGCTGAACAGGTCAGGGTTGGGGAAGCATATCCTTGGAGAGAAGGATGGAAGAAGGGAGGAGGATAAGAAGAAGGGCAGAATGAGAACATTATATTCCTGACTACTCTTTAGCACCCTGCAATAGCCCCTTTTCACTTATTTGTCAAAGTTATTTTCCCTAATTATAGAAAGGTGATTCTTATTCAACCACGTGCCTTTATATTTCCTGATAAAAGACATTAAATTTGTTTTGCCACGATTTTCTCTATAAAAGTACTTTATATATTCAAGTATTGAAGGATAAGCTCACACATTAATATAGCAGGCTCTGAAACATCTAAACTCTGCATTCCTGACATGTAGCCTATTGCTCATTAAGGAAGGGCTCAATATGTTTTAAAGAACGTGGAAAATTTCATGTGTGCATACCGTTGTGGGCAATGCATTGTTTGATATGTCTTTCATATATTAAATTATATTTGTAGAATATGCCTAATATGTAGAATGTGCTTGTTTTGAAATATGCAAAAGGTACTGTCAGTATTAATTTTCAAGATTTTCTAGTGGATGTTTCCTATTGTTCAAGCAATGCTGGAGGAACACATTTGTTTCCATTTTGCAAAATACAGAATGATTTCCCAGTGAATGTTGGTTATTTGCTCTATTTTCCTTAAGTTTTCTGGCATGGAGAAAAGCATGTCAGCAGTTCATGCAGAGCTCACAAGTGAAATTTATTTTGCCCAGTGTGATTATGGATTCTTGTTATTTCAGCAGTCTATGGAGAAACGTCCTATATATTCATGCACTGACTTCGTAAAATTATCATTCCTATTGGCTTCCAGCTGTTAAATGACAGTATATACCTATCCACAAACAAATTGTAACCACTTTGGGCTTGTAATTCATTGTTTGTTAAAACTTTATTACAACTTTCTTGGTTTTCTTTCTCAGAGACCAGAGAAGGTTTGCAAGTTTGGCAAACAGGAATGAAATATCCTGAAAGAAACCATACTATAGTATGGAAATCAAATATCCAGAACTAAAATTCCAGCAACAACTGTTTTCCAAGAAGTTTTACATACAGATATTATTTTCTAATTTATTTTGTTGCGTATTTCAATAGTTACACCACTTTCTACAGAATTTCTGGGCATCTATGTTTTCTATGCTATTTATAGTAGGACTCTGAGGTGGACAGAAGTCCCAGGTGAATGCATTTTCATTTCCTCTTGGAAAAGAACAACCAAATACACCAAAATGGCTTTCAGCTTTTAAATGTAGCATTTTGTTTGAACAGAAACTGCAGCTGTAAACTTTTATTGAAATAGCAAGCTGTTGGCTAAGACAAATATCCAGAACTAAAATTCCAGCAACAACTGTTTTCCAAGAAGTTTTACATACAGATATTATTTTCTAATTTATTTTGTTGCATATTTCAATAATTACACCACTTTCTACAGAATTTCTGTAGCAGGGGGTTGTAAACAGTTTCCCTGATTTGCCTGCCAAGTGTATTTTTGCAATGTGAGATTTTCCTTTCCAGTCCGCTCTCAGTCCAGCAAGACCTCCTGGGCTTTAAGAAATCCCATAAAACCTTCTCTGGACCCTAGAAGAAGTCTTTCCTTTGATAATCTCTGAGGCCTGGATCCCCCAAGGACTTGCTTCCTGAACCCACAGAGTTTTGGCAGGACTGCAAGCTCAGGCCTTGCTGGCTCTCTCACATCCTCCATACCCACACACCCTCGAAGCCTCCCCTCCTGTGAGGACTTGATCACCTTCAGGAACGGGGAAGTTCATCTCCCTACCAGGGAAGCAGCACACACCGAAACCAGCCCACTGCTGGCTGGATATGGTGAGCTGAAGCTTTCCTTGCTACCCAGACACCCCACATTAAAAGGAGTCCAGCAGACCAGAGGACCATGGAGATCATCAGGGGGCTGAAGAGCCTCTCTAACAAGGACAAGCTGAGAGAGTTGGGGTTGGTCAGCCTGGAGAAGAGAAGGCTCCAGGGAGACTTTATAGTGGCCTTCCTACAGGGAGATGGTGACGGACTCCTTATCAGGGAGTGCAGTGATAGGACAGCAGGTAACAGTTTCAAACTGACAGATGGTAGACTTAGATTAGATACTAGGAAGAAGTTCTTTACTGTAAGAGTGGTGAGGCACTGGAAAAGGTTGCCCAGTGGCAGCCCCCTCCCTGGCAGTGTTCAAGGCTTTGAGCAACCTGGTCTGGTGGGAGGTGTCCCTGCCCTAGCAGGGGGTTGGAACTAGATGATTTTTTAAGGCCCTTTCCAACCCAAACCATTCTATGAGATCCATTGCTGTGAGATAAGTAAAACAAGCACCATCTGTTGCATCTTGAAACGATCCCAGTAGCATGTTCATGGCATGAGAGCAATCAGAATTATACAAATACTAAACAGTTACTATTTTGCCAGCTGCCTTTTATTCAAAACCAGAATTTGCAACTGGTATAAGCTACCACAAAGAAAATATGATGTGTGTAACAACGAAAAAGAAGTAATATATGCTCTGAACACTACCATACTGAACAGTCTATCATGGTAGACTGTTTACTTTTTTCGTTTTGTGCAGTTACAGTTGCTGTGCGAATTAGCAATTGTAACCAGTGTTTTTATAGCAGCACCTTAAAGATTCATTGCTTCAGTCAGGCTAAAGCAAATCCAAGAGCTTCAGCTTGGCAAAGCCTCCAAAAATTTATAGTGAGCTTGTGTGCTCTGTTTTTAAACATGGGCAGCAGTATCCATTGGAAGCCTTCTATATTTAAATGCAGACAGTGATTATTTACTCACTGACCACAAATACTCCACAAATGTCTAGGTGCAGTAGCTTGTGTTCAGGAGTTGGACCGAGATGCTCATATTTGAAAATTGATGTCCTAATACCATCAGCTGAGATGCACTGGGGAGAGGCAGTGGAAACAGGAATTCCCTTATGTGCAGTGCATGTTTTTCTGCACGTTTTGATCCCAAGAGAAAAAAATTCTGTGCTACAAATCACTGTCATATGGTCCTGGTGATAGCTGCTAATGCAAGGGGCAGTTGCTTCCCTCACAGATCAGTGCTAGGTTTGGTATCCTGAGCACTTGCACAATTCAGCAGGGGATAGACACTGCCAGAAATGCAGGGAAGTTCTTGACCTCCTACAATAGCAGCTTTACTGTTAATCTCACTCTGTTAACACTGATTCCCTTTTTTTTTTTTCTCTCAGGAGCATGAGTTAGCTCTAGATCTTCTCTTTTCAGACCCTGAAGAAGCATCTCAGAGTCTCATTGGGCTGGGAGGAACAAGAAGGTGACATGTAAGCAAAGCAGGATCCTCCGCTTGGTGGCTGCTGCTTGCTGCCCCTCTCAATGTCCTTTTTTAAAGCTAAGAGCATGGCAGTGGCTTGGCTCATGTGAGTGCTTGCAGGAGCACAAGCACAGGTCCAAGTTAACTGTATTTGTGCCATAACAAACACCCTGATAATATTATCTGCAATGACACTCAACATGATTTGAGTTAAAAGACTACCATGCAAGTAAACAGCATATACTACTGAAGTACGTTGGGAGGTGTCTTGGAAGATGCTGCAGACCTTGCTAGGCCAGTTTGAGCTAATAGTTGGGTCAATGACTCCACCAGCTGTGGTCTGCAGCAGCGCTGGGAGATGGGTCAGGAGTAGCAGTGCTGTGCCCCAGCCTGGAGCCCTGCATGCTTGAAGGCATGGCCCTTTAGACGGAGGGTAAGAAAGAAGCCAGTGATGGGTGAAGAGCTGGCAGAAATACTCCCCTAGATGATTCCCTCCTTTAGAAGTCTCATATGGTGGAGTGTAACACTGGGTTTCTGTTGGATGCCTTAGAGGCTGTTGTTTTGGTAAATCTGAACTGGGGTGTTTTCCCCTAGAAAGCATCCAATGTAAATATCCATTAGAAGCCACTGGAGTAGATTGAATCTTTGCATTGGAGTTGCTTGTAACAGCTAATTTGTTGATCTACATAAAGGGTTAGCTGCAATATCTGAGCTGATTCTATTAGACTTTATTTAATGAGACACTTTATTGCATTATAAAATTGTAGACCCCTTTGTTTGTGCAGTTTCAACTTCTTTGTTTTGTTGTTGAGGCATTTCCATCACACTCTTTTGGTGTCTGTAATCTGTTCTGTGGCTCACAAATGGGCATCAAAGGATTTTTTTTTTTGAGTCAGTCTTATTTGTTATATAGGGTTTGAGAGAGTTTCTAGTATTTTTGTACGGGAGCCTGGTAGGAGAGAAAGCAATGAATAGGCTGGAAAATAAAAATTTCCAAAGTAGCATAATTAATATCATGCTACCCTCAAGTTGTATCACAGTGAAAATTACTACCTAGAGTAGTAATTTTCATATCAATCTGCTTATTATATTATGCGAGAGAAGGTTCATATTGATGTGTTTGCATTGGCTTCCATAGAGGTGCCGTTTTCTCTGACAGGTGTATGTTACTCAATTATCATTATCCTGCATTTCTTCATTTTCTAGATCAAACCTTAGTAAGGTTTCCAGCATGAAAAACTATTCAGCAGCAGGCTGGGTAGCCTCCTCCTGCTTTTTCTCCAAGGGAACTGAGATCATCTGACTCCTTCCAGGCCTCAGACTCTATTAAGAAATGATCAAGTAGTTCCCCAACAGTAGAAGTTTCTCAAAAACACACTGCTATTTTAATGCTGGTGGTATTTTTTCCCCTAAACATTTGGACTGTGTCATGGTAACAGCTACTTTTAGTTCTAAACTTGTTTTTTCATCCTTCATTTCAAAAAAAATGACAGAGCTTCAATTTATCCCCTTTAAATGTAAAATCTACTATTTTTAACATTTAGTAACTCTAAACAGTTGTACCAGTAGTTTGTGAACTGCTTTGGATTTCCTTCGCAAATGTAAATCACTGATTGCTGAAAACAGATGTTTGTGTTAACAACTGGTCATATTAATTGTGAAGAGGCCTCTGAATTTTCAAGACAAAGGCAAAGGTACAGTAAGTACAATGTGTGTTGTAGACTTTTTTGCAGAGGGATAACAACAAGTTTGGGTCACCTCAGTCTAAGAGAGATATCGAGGTGTTGGAGCGAGTGCAGAGGAGGGCAACAAAGCTGGTGAAGGGCCTGGAGAACAGACCTTGTGAGGAGCGATTGAGGGAGCTGGGTCTGTTCAGTTTGACAAAGAGGAGGCTGAGGGGGGATCTCATCATGCTCTACAATTACTTGAAAGGACATTGCAGAGAGGTTGGTGCTGGTCTCTTCTCACAGGTAATTAGGGACAGAACCAGGGGGAATGGTTTCAAGTTGGAACAGGGCAAGTTTAGGCTGGATATTAGGAAGAAATTCTTCACGGAAAGAGTGGTCAGACACTGGAACAGACTGCCTAGGGAGGTGGTTGAGTCGCCATCCCTGGATGTGTTCAAGTGTCACTTAGATGTGGTGTTGGGTGATATGGTTTAGGGGTCAACTTGTAGGGTAGAGTTAATGGTTGGACTCAATGATCCCAAGGGTCTTTTCCAACCTGAATTGTTCTATGATTCTATGAAGAGGGGAAACAGCAAAATTAGCATTGCCAGTACATGTTTGAAAATCAAGAAGTAAGCTAAAAATAATCATATCTTAAATGGGTAACAGGGGTAATCAATGGTCCAGTTAACTTTAATAGGTTTGCATGGCTGCAAACTCAATTGAATAATGTACAAACATACAAATTCTTGATATTAACTTCTGAACATTTTATTGTCCAAACCAGGGCTAAAGGAAAGGACATTTGAGTTTCTTAAATGTAACCCTTAGCAAATGTATCATAAGTAATTGTTACTACTGTTATTATTACTACTTTATTTGAATCATGCTGGAAGTAATAAGTAGTGGATTCAAAAATAGTTTCTTCCCGAGTGCAATTGGCTGATTACTTTGGTCAAACTAAGAAGAAACTTCATTCTGCCATAGAAATCCGATATTCCTTTTCAGAGTAGTCTGATCAGCAAGTAAATTACAATCAACCAAATTTAAGGAAAATAGGGCATTCGAGACTTGTTTGTAAAAGCAAAATAAAGGATTTTCATGTTTTTTATTAAAAAATAAACTCAAATTCTGATTACTGACTGATTCTTATAAATCTTTATTCAACTTGCATATGTTCATAAGGGAACAGGACAACGTACATAAGTTGGTGCAATGAGTTCATTTCATAAGGGAAGTAAATATTTTTTGCAACATTTTTGCACTTTCTAAGTCTGAAACAGCAGCACTACCTAGTAGTATTGAGATGTTACAATAAAGTTGAAACATGGTGCTAGTTTTAGCTCTGAAGTGGTACTGATTTATATAGGATGGTTAAGGCAAGATGTGTACTAGTACCTAGTTGGAGAATAAAAAGCTTTATAAATGGATTGTGCTTATTATCAAGAAATTGCACTTAACCTTACCATGGTCCAAAGGAGAAACATACATAATATACATTGATACTGATGTTTCACATCACTTTATTCTATACTACACCCTCCCTGTTTTGTTTTGAAGTAAGTGTATGAGTCTCTAAATGTCACTGTGAGTATTGCTTTACACAAAACCTGCTGAATTGCCTGATCCAGGAAAGCTCTTTTCACTCCTTTCGTGGAACTAACCATGTCATTACAGTTTGTTGTACAATCTTTATAGATCATGGTTGTTACCATTGGATAATAGTAGTAATTAATACTAAATAGTATGTCTTCTTTGTAGAAGACTCATGATAAAATACTCATTGTACCTCTCTAATCTGAATGTTCTTTGAATGTTTTAAACAATTTGTGTAACAGTCCTTGCTGCTGTAAAGTATAATTGCAGGTTTTCTTCCTTGTGTGGTGCAAAGGTTACAAACACATTCTGTAAGATCATTTCATTGTCTCAAATATCTTAAGAAAAGCTTCTCTCTGATCAGCTCAATGCTCTGGGTATTGTAAGAGATGTAGACAATAGTATAATTCACATAAATTTGCATTAATGATACAGAATTTCTGTAAAAGATTAAACTTAATCTACATTTCAAAAAATGAAAAGTGTGACTGACATTTTGCTGATGGGCACCCTAGTCGAGCATCAGCTTTATGGCCGTTTGTTAAAGTGAGTAGGAAAAAAATCCCTTTTCTTTAAGATTTGGGGTAAAACTTGAAAATTAAAAATGTACCTGATTCTGCTGGCGCAGCATCAAGTCTTTCACACCTCTAGTGCAGAGCCTGCTCGTAGCTTTTGAAGTCTGTTCCTCCCTTGTGCTACAGCTACAATGATTTGGTGTTAGGGATGCTGGGGCATGCAGTGTCTTCACACTCGCATCCATTTTAAGAAATATTCCTTATTGCATAAATCTGAGTCCATCTTTCCTGTCCTTATAAATTGTCGATGGCTTTCACTCAGCTTTAGCCTTACTTGAGGCTTTCCCGTGACTCCACACTAGTTGTTTTCCTTCCCTCCACCTCGCTGCTGTTCGTTCCAGCTGCCCTCTATGCGTGACAAGAGCTCATACAACAGACAGGTGCTCTGTGAGACGCTGGATCCTGCACAGATTAGCTCTTGGGGCATAAGGTGTATTCAGGAGGGGGTAGGATCATGTCAACGTGGAGACCTGACTTGACAAGCAGTGGCTCCCGATCTTCCATCCCAGGAGCCAGATACCTTTCACAAGCTTGCCCTAAGCCTTCTGGAAGGGGACACTTAGTTCCTGCAGTGGAGACAGTTGCCCTATAGAACTGGTTACCCCTAATTGCTGTGAATTCATGACTGGTTCAGTACTGGCAATTCATAATTTCTGGGCTAGTGAGGACACACGAGACAATCAATCGTGCGGCTTTTGGGCGGATAATGGGTATAACTAATGCGCCTGAAATAGCAGCTGGCTTTCTGATAATGGGCTTCCCAAAGTGTGCTGAGTGTCATTAATAGTATTCATGGCTGCAGGTTGCTTGCCAGAAAAAGTAAGTAAATACATCTATCAGAATTCAATGCAGACAAGCATCAAAATGAAATATGCAGGAAAAGCGCATGAAGAAAGAGTATCCACCTTGGGAATTTCAGGGCTCAAATTGAGTTTGGTTTGCATGGGCTGTTCTCTAGCACTAATGTGTTCTGGAGACAGCAAAGTTAACCCTGACAGGCTGCTGAACAAGGAGCACAGGAGAGCTGGAACCACAACTGGCACCTTCTAAACCCGTGTGCCCACACCCAGGCAGCACACTCGAGTACAGGCAAAATCAGCACTCCAGAAAAAAATAACTTTGAGAAGTTTATCACTCAGGTTATTTGTAATCCTTATCTTTCTAAAGAAAGATTATCAGTTACGTGTCTGGTTTCTCTCTTTTTTCCCGTCCCTCCACAGAATCTGCCTTGGATCACAGAAGACCAAGAGAGAAAGAAGAAATATGTGACCTGTCCCTAAGACTGAAACAAAATCCCATTTCACTATATACAGTGTCCTTGACAATAACAATCTCATTGGTCACAATGAAATGAGAAATCATTCCCTGTGATGTAAGCAGATATAAGGGAAAACATTCAAAAGTATCTGAAAGCAGCCAATGATTTTTGGTGTAACTTAAGCCCCTAACAGATACATCTATATTATTTAAGTAATTCCAATTTTTAAAGTATTTTTCTAGTTAATGCTCTAATTTTATACATACTTCAATGTCATCACAAAAAGGCAGCAATAGGTCAGACTGTTTAGTATTTGCATAATGTGCTTTTTTCATTACATTGGTAATTGTGTAGCCCTTTGCAAATTATTTACAGAACTCATTTTTTTCTTTTTGTGCAAACAGTTATAAGCACTAATTATTTTAGCAACACATGAAAAACGGAATTTTGAACTCGGGCACCTCTGGCAGTCCAGAGCTTAAAGCCTCAGCATATGGGGAAAGAGCGTCTGTTTTGGGGTAGTTTACAGAAACACCTAAAGGCAGGCAGGGAGCACCTTGAAGTCTGTCACCCATCAGGGTTTGTATGTCTATTTGGCAGAAGGATGCTGGCATGACCAAGAGTCTACAGATCACCTTCCACTAAGTGTAAGCTTGTTTGCTGTAGTTCAAGGATCCAAGGCAGAACCTTAAAAATGTTGTCACTTCTAAGGGAAACAGAGAAAAACTTCCTGCCTCCTCAAAACATTAGATGGCTATATCCAAAGGCACATAGACACATAATGTGGGCAACAGGTAGAATGCAGCTTCCTAAACCCACAAACACGACCTATAAAACTCCCACCTTCCCTTTTGGTTATCCGGAGGGCTGTATCTACCAAAGTGCTTATCTGTAATTACTTAGGTATCTAAATTTCTGATACTGAGCGTACACAGAATTGCTGCCAGCTTGTTGCCTAAACTAATTGTGCTCGTGTTATCCGATTCCTCAACCTGTCTGGGACTGACAGACCAGGTAACCTGAGTCTTAACCTCCTAAAGGGCCCCTTTCCACAGGCAGACTCAGACATCCTCTTCTCCAGCTGAAGTCTGCCACTGTGCCAGCGTGGGGACAAAAACAAGGCAAGCAAAAGGGACCACATCTTCTGCACTGTCCCCAGTGAGGCTAACAATAAATGGCTGCTGTTCTGTGGCAGGATGTCCTACTGTTTTTTCTTAACTTTTTTCATAAAAGTGCTAAAATGCATCTAAAGGAAAAATCAATTGCTGGAATACTCTGTATGTCTCATATATGAACTTTTTGATGTGATGTTCAGCAATGTGACAAATAACTATCAAGATAAGGCACCTTTTTAATAACAGGAAAATAAAGAAAGAGAAAATAAAAGAGCAGCGTGCAGGGAAGATAGTGCTGTGTAGGGTGCATCTCTTGTCTTCCCAGCGCTCACTTCTGGGAAGATTGGTATCACTTTTCTAATGAAATTGCATCCCATTTTCATGTGATTAATACACAATTATGTACCCTTAGTAGCAATGTCTCAGCCTCAGGCATTGCTGACCAGTCTATCTAAAAGGATCAGAACTTGCCCTTCCTTCCTCCCAGACAGCACAGGCGAGTACTACAGAGCCACCAAGGCTCAAGGATTTTCCATCTATTCAGAACGATACAGAAATCTGCAGAAAGCAGGTATTTTCTGGTATGAAACCTGTAGAAGTTGTGATGTCTTACCATTAACAGTTATTTTAGGTAAATTTGGATTTTTATTTGCAGGAGATACTCTCCTTGCCACCTTCTAAAGCTCTTTTTAATCACAAACATGATACATCACAAAAAATGTATGCAAAGATGGATAGTGAGTGTCAGTCACCGAGCAAAAAACACAGTTTAAAGACCTAAAAGCTGAGGCATCTCTTGTAACTTAGGGGTAATTGTTGGTGCAAAACTGCAGTTACTGAGTAATGTTCCAGCCCTCCTAAACTGCACCCTCAGTCCCACCGTCTGCATATTTCTCCTACCTAGCTTTTAGGGAACAAAGAAGGACAAGAAATAAATAAATAAATATTTCCTCTTTAGAATATTCACAGAATAAAAATCATTCCTTGAGAATATTATACTTCTGCTTTTGATTAATTCTATGGTGTTATTATATATGCTTCAGATGACCTCCATGCTGCAGCATCAAGTAAGAAGAAAGGGTGCTTCCTTGAACATCAAGGTTCGATTCACTTAAAATTCTCAGGGGGAAAAAAACTGTAGAGACAGAAAAGAACTGGCAGGAAGTTTATACGCTGCCGGCGTGATATATTCACCATAAAACGCACATCTAAATCAGGTGATTGCTTTCTTCCATTACTAGCATTGGGATACGCAGAAGCAGTTTTTCAGCGTAAAACAGCTCATGTGAGTAAGAGAATGCAATTAAATTAACTTGAGCCAGGCACCCATGTAAGCTTTCACAGAAATGGGGAATTACAGAATGTCATTGCCTTAAAGGATTTATTTGTAAAGTCTTGCATAAAACAGAGAGAAGCCTACATATCCCACTGAACGATGCAAGTATTGTCAGCTGTTTAATATGTAGTATACTTATTCCTAAGAAGCCAGCGATATATAGGAAAAATAGAACTTGCTGCCCATTTTGAAAAACGTTTCTGGAGCAAATCCAAACCAGCAGCTGCCGTTTTACAACTTCTGCAGGACCCTGAAAAGGCCACACAGTCAGTCCTAAGGAATTTTTACTCACATTCAAAGTGATGGCACTATAAAAAAACAGCCAGAAAATGGCTTATTGTGGGCTGAAGAGCAGGGCAATCTTTTACTTTATTTCTCTGACCTGCAATTTTGCACAACTCCAGTGCTGGCAAAAAAAATGGTCAGAGGATTACAATGTTAAGGCTCAATGTTTGTATTTTTTTCATTCATAATGGGAAGGCTAGGAATAAAAGCTGGACATCAGAGGCAGTAGGTAAGATTTAGGATGTGGATGACACACAATCATCTGATCTTTTATTTCATTCCCTAGCACTTGAAAGCCCAGGTTTCTTTAAAGAAATGGTGGCAGTTAGGAGTGTTAGTGCCAAAGTAATTTTTTAAGAAGTAGCTATATGGCTTCTAACTTCATTGCCTTGAAACCTTTTTCCCGGCTGTGTATTCTCCAACACCTCTTGGGACAGTTTTCAGCACCTGCTCCTTGTGTGGGTGCCTGCTGGGCTGAGGAGCCGCAGCGTCTTGTCCCTCTGCGTTTCCTCTGTGCCTGCCTGGGGCAGTGCAGTTGCTCTGCCTGCACACCCCAAAGGCATCTTCTGGAAGCTTTGCCCTGCGAGCAAAGAATCTGGCTGGAGATCTTTGTTTTATAACGCTTAGAAATGCACATGCGCACTCACATTTTTCTTCTGAAATAGCAATTAACATCCCCCTTCCCCCATTATTAAAGGGACTATGAAAGGAAGGAAAATATTGGCAAAAAAAGTCTCTTCTTGAAGAAAAGACACGGAGACTTTGGTTCAAACATGTAGGAAATCCAAATCTAGTACCCCAAATAAAGAAACAAATACATCAGTGGTCACACAGTTCAAACCTGACAGAAACCCAGCCTGGCACTTTTAACGTGGTTACATGTTTTTGGCTTGTTATCATCCTGCTGTTGGATTTTGTTCTAGATCGAGTATCACCTGTGTTCTCGCAGGCAGCAAGAGAGTTGCCAGCAAAAGCAACACTCTTAATCCAACAACTCCCTTAATCAACACTCTTAATCCAGCAGAAATCCAGGATATACCTGCTCCTCATCTGGATCACACTGGTCCTGCTCAGTGATCCTGCCACACGTGACTGCAACGTTACTGATGATGGGACCATGGTCCAAGAACAGTCAAGGAAAAGCCAGTAGCTGCAGCTCTTGTCAACAGGATTTTAATCAAGGGGTTTTCATGAGGATCAAGACACATGTTCTGCTTGACGCGCTGGAACAAAGTCAGTGCAGAAAAAACGCTGTGTCAGGAAACCGTCATTATGTTCACAGCAGAAATTAAATGCAGGAAACTCTTCAAATCTTCATCTGAGTGAAGGGTTCACATGTGGATGTATCTAAAATTACATAATTTCTATAAATACGAGCAAATGACAGACAATAAAAAAACCAATCAAAACATAACTGTTAGGCAGAATGAAGCTCATATAGCAGTCCACCCCCAGAAATGCCCTAGGAAAGAAAAAAGCTTCACTTATATTGCTGTCGTTATCTAAAAATAATATTC
>NW_009733266.1:0-294 GCF_000703405.1 Apaloderma vittatum | reverse complement strand
CAAACCTGCCACTTTGAATTTCTATAGTGTTTGCTTTTCTGTAAAAAAATAAAAGGAGTATTTCATCGTCGCAGCATTAGCCTCCTATTAGGACACGGTTGTGTCAGAAACAATTTTAGTGGTGAGATTCGAGGTCTTTTGGTCAAAAGGTCGTAAGGAATCGTCTGTAATAATGACAGAAATCCGACCTGTCACAACCAGGTCCCGGACTCTTTATGGTGCAAATTCTGGTTTATTTGATCTAGACGCTGTCGGCGCCGTTCCTCGGGAGCCTGCCTGTATTTTAACCCTTTC